>NW_026735312.1:0-141659 GCF_949786415.1 Peromyscus eremicus
CCTACGAGCAAGAGTTGTTTTCTGCTAAGAAGAGTCACTCTTGCACTCCCATTGCCATACACAGTGCAAATAGCACTAGCGTCTGTTCCCAGCAAGTACAGTGTATTGGACTGAAGAGAAGCTACTGTTCTGGTCAGTTTCCTAAGCAGAGTTGAACTAGATATGCCCCGTGTGTGTAGGAAGCACAGTTCTTTTGTTCTGAGCAAGCTCACTGTTCTGGCCCTATAGGAAACACAGGAGAGTAGAAGAGTGCTGTTTTCTCAAAAGCAGAGTGTGTTTCTTGCAAGGCGAGCTAGCGTTTGTTTCCCAGTCCTAAACGGAGTTGAATCCCATGCAGTTTCTGGTCCTACGAGCAAGAGTTGTTTTCTGCTAAGAAGAGTCACTCGCGCTCCCATTGCCATACACAGTGCAAATAGCACTCGCGTCTGTTCCCAGCAAGTACAGTGTATTGGACCGAAGAGAAGCTACTGTTCTGGTCAGTTTCCTAAGCAGAGTTGAACTAGATATGCCCCGTGTGTGTAGGAAGCACAGTTCTTTTGTTCTGAGCAAGCTCACTGTTCTGGCCCTATAGGAAACACAGGAGAGTAGAAGAGTGCTGTTTTCTCAAAAGCAGAGTGTGTTTCTTGCAAGGCGAGCTAGCGTTTGTTTCCCAGTCCTAAACGGAGTTGAATCCCATGCAGTTTCTGGTCCTACGAGCAAGAGTTGTTTTCTGCTAAGAAGAGTCACTATTGCGCTCCCATTGCCATACACAGTGCAAATAGCACTCGCGTCTGTTCCTAGCAAGTACAGTGTATTGGACCTGCAGAGAAGCTACTGTTTTGGTCAGTTTCCTAAGCAGAGTTGAACTAGATATGCCCCGTGTGTGTAGGAAGCACAGTTCTTTTGTTCTGAGCAAGCTCACTGTTCTGGCCCTATAGGAAACACAGGAGAGTAGAAGAGTGCTGTTTTCTCAAAAGCAGAGTGGGTTTCTGGCAAGGCGAGCTAGCGTTTGTTTCCCAGTCCTAAACGGAGTTGAATCCCATGCAGTTTCTGGTCCTACGAGCAAGAGTTGTTTTCTGCTAAGAAGAGTCACTCTTGCGCTCCCATTGCCATACACAGTGCAAATAGCACTCGCGTCTGTTCCCAGCAAGTACAGTGTATTGGACTGAAGAGAAGCTACTGTTCTGGTCAGTTTCCTAAACAGAGTTGAACTAGATATGCCCCGTGTGTGTAGGAAGCACAGTTCTTTTGTTCTGAGCAAGCTCACTGTTCTGGCCCTATAGGAAACACAGGAGAGTAGAAGAGTGCTGTTTTCTCAAAAGCAGAGTGTGTTTCTTGCAAGGCGAGCTAGCGTTTGTTTCCCAGTCCTAAAGGGAGTTGAATCCCATGCAGTTTCTGGTCCTACGAGCAAGAGTTGTTTTCTGCTAAGAAGAGTCACTCTTGCGCTCCCATTGCCATACACAGTGCAAATAGCACTCGCGTCTGTTCCCAGCAAGTACAGTGTATTGGACTGAAGAGAAGCTACTGTTCTTGTCTGTTTCCTAAGCAGAGTTAAACTAGATATGCCCCCTGTGTGTAGGAAGCACAGTTCTTTTGTTCTGAGCAAGCTCACTGTTCTGGCCCTATAGGAAACACAGGAGAGTAGAAGAGTGCTGTTTTCTCAAAAGCAGAGTGTGTTTCTGGCAAGGCGAGCTAGCGTTTGTTTCCCAGTCCTAAAGGGAGTTGAATCCCATGCAGTTTCTGGTCCTACGAGCAAGAGTTGTTTTCTGCTAAGAAGAGTCACTCTTGCGCTCCCATTGCCATACACAGTGCAAATAGCACTCGCGTCTGTTCCCAGCAAGTACAGTGTATTGGACTGAAGAGAAGCTACTGTTCTTGTCAGTTTCCTAAGCAGAGTTGAACTAGATATGCCCCGTGTGTGTAGGAAGCACAGTTCTTTTGTTCTGAGCAAGCTCACTGTTCTGGCCCTATAGAAAACACAGGAGAGTAGAAGAGTGCTGTTTTCTCAAAAGCAGAGTGTGTTTCTGGCAAGGCGAGCTAGCGTTTGTTTCCCAGTCCTAAACGGAGTTGAATCCCATGCAGTTTCTGGTCCTACGAGCAAGAGTTGTTTTCTGCTAAGAAGAGTCACTATTGCGCTCCCATTGCCATACACAGTGCAAATAGCACTCGCGTCTGTTCCCAGCAAGTACAGTGTATTGGACTGAAGAGAAGCTACTGTTCTTGTCAGTTTCCTAAGCAGAGTTGAACTAGATATGCCCCGTGTGTGTAGGAAGCACAGTTCTTTTGTTCTGAGCAAGCTCACTGTTCTGGCCCTATAGGAAACACAGGAGAGTAGAAGAGTGCTGTTTTCTCAAAAGCAGAGTGTGTTTCTTGCAAGGCGAGCTAGCGTTTGTTTCCCAGTCCTAAACGGAGTTGAATCCCATGCAGTTTCTGGTCCTACGAGCAAGAGTTGTTTTCTGCTAAGAAGAGTCACTATTGCGCTCCCATTGCCATACACAGTGCAAATAGCACTCGCGTCTGTTCCTAGCAAGTACAGTGTATTGGACTGCAGAGAAGCTACTGTTCTGGTCAGTTTCCTAAGCAGATTTGAACTAGATATGCCCCGTGTGTGTAGGAAGCACAGTTCTTTTGTTCTGAGCAAGCTCACTGTTCTGGCCCTATAGGAAACACAGGAGAGTAGAAGAGTGCTGTTTTCTCAAAAGCAGAGTGTGTTTCTTGCAAGGCGAGCTAGCGTTTGTTTCCCAGTCCTAAAGGGAGTTGAATCCCATGCAGTTTCTGGTCCTACGAGCAAGAGTTGTTTTCTGCTAAGAAGAGTCACTCTTGCGCTCCCATTGCCATACACAGTGCAAATAGCACTCGCGTCTGTTCCCAGCAAGTACAGTGTATTGGACTGAAGAGAAGCTACTGTTCTTGTCTGTTTCCTAAGCAGAGTTAAACTAGATATGCCCCCTGTGTGTAGGAAGCACAGTTCTTTTGTTCTGAGCAAGCTCACTGTTCTGGCCCTATAGGAAACACAGGAGAGTAGAAGAGTGCTGTTTTCTCAAAAGCAGAGTGTGTTTCTGGCAAGGCGAGCTAGCGTTTGTTTCCCAGTCCTAAAGGGAGTTGAATCCCATGCAGTTTCTGGTCCTACGAGCAAGAGTTGTTTTCTGCTAAGAAGAGTCACTCTTGCGCTCCCATTGCCATACACAGTGCAAATAGCACTCGCGTCTGTTCCCAGCAAGTACAGTGTATTGGACTGAAGAGAAGCTACTGTTCTTGTCAGTTTCCTAAGCAGAGTTGAACTAGATATGCCCCGTGTGTGTAGGAAGCACAGTTCTTTTGTTCTGAGCAAGCTCACTGTTCTGGCCCTATAGAAAACACAGGAGAGTAGAAGAGTGCTGTTTTCTCAAAAGCAGAGTGTGTTTCTGGCAAGGCGAGCTAGCGTTTGTTTCCCAGTCCTAAACGGAGTTGAATCCCATGCAGTTTCTGGTCCTACAAGCAAGAGTTGTTTTCTGCTAAGAAGAGTCACTATTGCGCTCCCATTGCCATACACAGTGCAAATAGCACTCGCGTCTGTTCCCAGCAAGTACAGTGTATTGGACTGAAGAGAAGCTACTGTTCTTGTCAGTTTCCTAAGCAGAGTTGAACTAGATATGCCCCGTGTGTGTAGGAAGCACAGTTCTTTTGTTCTGAGCAAGCTCACTGTTCTGGCCCTATAGGAAACACAGGAGAGTAGAAGAGTGCTGTTTTCTCAAAAGCAGAGTGTGTTTCTTGCAAGGCGAGCTAGCGTTTGTTTCCCAGTCCTAAACGGAGTTGAATCCCATGCAGTTTCTGGTCCTACGAGCAAGAGTTGTTTTCTGCTAAGAAGAGTCACTATTGCGCTCCCATTGCCATACACAGTGCAAATAGCACTCGCGTCTGTTCCTAGCAAGTACAGTGTATTGGACTGCAGAGAAGCTACTGTTCTGGTCAGTTTCCTAAGCAGATTTGAACTAGATATGCCCCGTGTGTGTAGGAAGCACAGTTCTTTTGTTCTGAGCAAGCTCACTGTTCTGGCCCTATAGGAAACACAGGAGAGTAGAAGAGTGCTGTTTTCTCAAAAGCAGAGTGTGTTTCTTGCAAGGCGAGCTAGCGTTTGTTTCCCAGTCCTAAACGGAGTTGAATCCCATGCAGTTTCTGGTCCTACGAGCAAGAGTTGTTTTCTGCTAAGAAGAGTCACTATTGCGCTCCCGTTGCCATACACAGTGCAAATAGCACTCGCGTCTGTTCCCAGCAAGTACAGTGTATTGGACTGAAGAGAAGCTACTGTTCTGGTCAGTTTCCTAAGCAGAGTTGAACTAGATATGCCCCGTGTGTGTAGGAAGCACAGTTCTTTTGTTCTGAGCAAGCTCACTGTTCTGGCCCTATAGGAAACACAGGAGAGTAGAAGAGTGCTGTTTTCTCAAAAGCAGAGTGTGTTTCTTGCAAGGCGAGCTAGCGTTTGTTTCCCAGTCCTAAACGGAGTTGAATCCCATGCAGTTTCTGGTCCTACGAGCAAGAGTTGTTTTCTGCTAAGAAGAGTCACTCTTGCGCTCCCATTGCCATACACAGTGCAAATAGCACTCGCGTCTGTTCCCAGCAAGTACAGTGTATTGGACTGAAGAGAAGCTACTGTTCTGGTCAGTTTCCTAAGCAGAGTTGAACTAGATATGCCCCGTGTGTGTAGGAAGCACAGTTCTTTTGTTCTGAGCAAGCTCACTGTTCTGGCCCTATAGGAAACACAGGAGAGTAGAAGAGTGCTGTTTTCTCAAAAGCAGAGTGTGTTTCTTGCAAGGCGAGCTAGCGTTTGTTTCCCAGTCCTAAACGGAGTTGAATCCCATGCAGTTTCTGGTCCTACGAGCAAGAGTTGTTTTCTGCTAAGAAGAGTCACTATTGCGCTCCCATTGCCATACACAGTGCAAATAGCACTCGCGTCTGTTCCCAGCAAGTACAGTGTATTGGACTGAAGAGAAGCTACTGTTCTGGTCAGTTTCCTAAGCAGAGTTGAACTAGATATGCCCCGTGTGTGTAGGAAGCACAGTTCTTTTGTTCTGAGCAAGCTCACTGTTCTGGCCCTATAGGAAACACAGGAGAGTAGAAGAGTGCTGTTTTCTCAAAAGCAGAGTGTGTTTCTTGCAAGGCGAGCTAGCGTTTGTTTCCCAGTCCTAAACGGAGTTGAATCCCATGCAGATTCTGGTCCTACGAGCAAGAGTTGTTTTCTGCTAAGAAGAGTCACTCTTGCGCTCCCATTGCCATACACAGTGCAAATAGCACTCGCGTCTGTTCCCAGCAAGTACAGTGTATTGGACTGAAGAGAAGCTACTGTTCTGGTCAGTTTCCTAAGCAGAGTTGAACTAGATATGCCCCGTGTGTGTAGGAAGCACAGTTCTTTTGTTCTGAGCAAGCTCACTGTTCTGGCCCTATAGGAAACACAGGAGAGTAGAAGAGTGCTGTTTTCTCAAAAGCAGAGTGTGTTTCTTGCAAGGCGAGCTAGCGTTTGTTTCCCAGTCCTAAACGGAGTTGAATCCCATGCATTTTCTGGTCCTACGAGCAAGAGTTGTTTTCTGCTAAGAAGAGTCACTCTTGCGCTCCCATTGCCATACACAGTGCAAATAGCACTCGCGTCTGTTCCCAGCAAGTACAGTGTATTGGACTGAAGAGAAGCTACTGTTCTGGTCAGTTTCCTAAGCAGAGTTGAACTAGATATGCCCCGTGTGTGTAGGAAGCACAGTTCTTTTGTTCTGAGCAAGCTCACTGTTCTGGCCCTATAGGAAACACAGGAGAGTAGAAGAGTGCTGTTTTCTCAAAAGCAGAGTGTGTTTCTGGCAAGGCGAGCTAGCGTTTGTTTCCCAGTCCTAAACGGAGTTGAATCCCATGCAGTTTCTGGTCCTACGAGCAAGAGTTGTTTTCTGCTAAGAAGAGTCACTATTGCGCTCCCATTGCCATACACAGTGCAAATAGCACTCGCGTCTGTTCCCAGCAAGTACAGTGTATTGGACTGAAGAGAAGCTACTGTTCTTGTCAGTTTCCTAAGCAGAGTTGAACTAGATATGCCCCGTGTGTGTAGGAAGCACAGTTCTTTTGTTCTGAGCAAGCTCACTGTTCTGGCCCTATAGGAAACACAGGAGAGTAGAAGAGTGCTGTTTTCTCAAAAGCAGAGTGTGTTTCTGGCAAGGCGAGCTAGCGTTTGTTTCCCAGTCCTAAACGGAGTTGAATCCCATGCAGTTTCTGGTCCTACGAGCAAGAGTTGTTTTCTGCTAAGAAGAGTCACTATTGCGCTCCCATTGCCATACACAGTGCAAATAGCACTCGCGTCTGTTCCCAGCAAGTACAGTGTATTGGACTGAAGAGAAGCTACTGTTCTTGTCAGTTTCCTAAGCAGAGTTGAACTAGATATGCCCCGTGTGTGTAGGAAGCACAGTTCTTTTGTTCTGAGCAAGCTCACTGTTCTGGCCCTATAGGAAACACAGGAGAGTAGAAGAGTGCTGTTTTCTCAAAAGCAGAGTGTGTTTCTTGCAAGGCGAGCTAGCGTTTGTTTCCCAGTCCTAAACGGAGTTGAATCCCATGCAGTTTCTGGTCCTACGAGCAAGAGTTGTTTTCTGCTAAGAAGAGTCACTATTGCGCTCCCATTGCCATACACAGTGCAAATAGCACTCGCGTCTGTTCCTAGCAAGTACAGTGTATTGGACTGCAGAGAAGCTACTGTTCTGGTCAGTTTCCTAAGCAGATTTGAACTAGATATGCCCCGTGTGTGTAGGAAGCACAGTTCTTTTGTTCTGAGCAAGCTCACTGTTCTGGCCCTATAGGAAACACAGGAGAGTAGAAGAGTGCTGTTTTCTCAAAAGCAGAGTGTGTTTCTTGCAAGGCGAGCTAGCGTTTGTTTCCCAGTCCTAAACGGAGTTGAATCCCATGCAGTTTCTGGTCCTACGAGCAAGAGTTGTTTTCTGCTAAGAAGAGTCACTATTGCGCTCCCGTTGCCATACACAGTGCAAATAGCACTCGCGTCTGTTCCCAGCAAGTACAGTGTATTGGACTGAAGAGAAGCTACTGTTCTGGTCAGTTTCCTAAGCAGAGTTGAACTAGATATGCCCCGTGTGTGTAGGAAGCACAGTTCTTTTGTTCTGAGCAAGCTCACTGTTCTGGCCCTATAGGAAACACAGGAGAGTAGAAGAGTGCTGTTTTCTCAAAAGCAGAGTGTGTTTCTTGCAAGGCGAGCTAGCGTTTGTTTCCCAGTCCTAAACGGAGTTGAATCCCATGCAGTTTCTGGTCCTACGAGCAAGAGTTGTTTTCTGCTAAGAAGAGTCACTCTTGCGCTCCCATTGCCATACACAGTGCAAATAGCACTCGCGTCTGTTCCCAGCAAGTACAGTGTATTGGACTGAAGAGAAGCTACTGTTCTGGTCAGTTTCCTAAGCAGAGTTGAACTAGATATGCCCCGTGTGTGTAGGAAGCACAGTTCTTTTGTTCTGAGCAAGCTCACTGTTCTGGCCCTATAGGAAACACAGGAGAGTAGAAGAGTGCTGTTTTCTCAAAAGCAGAGTGTGTTTCTTGCAAGGCGAGCTAGCGTTTGTTTCCCAGTCCTAAACGGAGTTGAATCCCATGCAGTTTCTGGTCCTACGAGCAAGAGTTGTTTTCTGCTAAGAAGAGTCACTATTGCGCTCCCATTGCCATACACAGTGCAAATAGCACTCGCGTCTGTTCCCAGCAAGTACAGTGTATTGGACTGCAGAGAAGCTACTGTTCTGGTCAGTTTCCTAAGCAGAGTTGAACTAGATATGCCCCGTGTGTGTAGGAAGCACAGTTCTTTTGTTCTGAGCAAGCTCACTGTTCTGGCCCTATAGGAAACACAGGAGAGTAGAAGAGTGCTGTTTTCTCAAAAGCAGAGTGTGTTTCTTGCAAGGCGAGCTAGCGTTTGTTTCCCAGTCCTAAACGGAGTTGAATCCCATGCAGATTCTGGTCCTACGAGCAAGAGTTGTTTTCTGCTAAGAAGAGTCACTCTTGCGCTCCCATTGCCATACACAGTGCAAATAGCACTCGCGTCTGTTCCCAGCAAGTACAGTGTATTGGACTGAAGAGAAGCTACTGTTCTGGTCACTTTCCTAAGCAGAGTTGAACTAGATATGCCCCGTGTGTGTAGGAAGCACAGTTCTTTTGTTCTGAGCAAGCTCACTGTTCTGGCCCTATAGGAAACACAGGAGAGTAGAAGAGTGCTGTTTTCTCAAAAGCAGAGTGTGTTTCTTGCAAGGCGAGCTAGCGTTTGTTTCCCAGTCCTAAACGGAGTTGAATCCCATGCATTTTCTGGTCCTACGAGCAAGAGTTGTTTTCTGCTAAGAAGAGTCACTCTTGCGCTCCCATTGCCATACACAGTGCAAATAGCACTCGCGTCTGTTCCCAGCAAGTACAGTGTATTGGACTGAAGAGAAGCTACTGTTCTGGTCAGTTTCCTAAGCAGAGTTGAACTAGATATGCCCCGTGTGTGTAGGAAGCACAGTTCTTTTGTTCTGAGCAAGCTCACTGTTCTGGCCCTATAGGAAACACAGGAGAGTAGAAGAGTGCTGTTTTCTCAAAAGCAGAGTGTGTTTCTGGCAAGGCGAGCTAGCGTTTGTTTCCCAGTCCTAAACGGAGTTGAATCCCATGCAGTTTCTGGTCCTACGAGCAAGAGTTGTTTTCTGCTAAGAAGAGTCACTATTGCGCTCCCATTGCCATACACAGTGCAAATAGCACTCGCGTCTGTTCCCAGCAAGTACAGTGTATTGGACTGAAGAGAAGCTACTGTTCTTGTCAGTTTCCTAAGCAGAGTTGAACTAGATATGCCCCGTGTGTGTAGGAAGCACAGTTCTTTTGTTCTGAGCAAGCTCACTGTTCTGGCCCTATAGGAAACACAGGAGAGTAGAAGAGTGCTGTTTTCTCAAAAGCAGAGTGTGTTTCTGGCAAGGCGAGCTAGCGTTTGTTTCCCAGTCCTAAACGGAGTTGAATCCCATGCAGTTTCTGGTCCTACGAGCAAGAGTTGTTTTCTGCTAAGAAGAGTCACTATTGCGCTCCCATTGCCATACACAGTGCAAATAGCACTCGCGTCTGTTCCCAGCAAGTACAGTGTATTGGACTGAAGAGAAGCTACTGTTCTTGTCAGTTTCCTAAGCAGAGTTGAACTAGATATGCCCCGTGTGTGTAGGAAGCACAGTTCTTTTGTTCTGAGCAAGCTCACTGTTCTGGCCCTATAGGAAACACAGGAGAGTAGAAGAGTGCTGTTTTCTCAAAAGCAGAGTGTGTTTCTTGCAAGGCGAGCTAGCGTTTGTTTCCCAGTCCTAAACGGAGTTGAATCCCATGCAGTTTCTGGTCCTACGAGCAAGAGTTGTTTTCTGCTAAGAAGAGTCACTATTGCGCTCCCATTGCCATGCACAGTGCAAATAGCACTCGCGTCTGTTCCTAGCAAGTACAGTGCATTGGACTGCAGAGAAGCTACTGTTCTGGTCAGTTTCCTAAGCAGATTTGAACTAGATATGCCTCGTGTGTGTAGGAAGCACAGTTCTTTTGTTCTGAGCAAGCTCACTGTTCTGGCCCTATAGGAAACACAGGAGAGTAGAAGAGTGCTGTTTTCTCAAAAGCAGAGTGTGTTTCTTGCAAGGCGAGCTAGCGTTTGTTTCCCAGTCCTAAACGGAGTTGAATCCCATGCAGTTTCTGGTCCTACGAGCAAGAGTTGTTTTCTGCTAAGAAGAGTCACTCTTGCGCTCCCATTGCCATACACAGTGCAAATAGCACTCGCGTCTGTTCCCAGCAAGTACAGTGTATTGGACTGAAGAGAAGCTACTGTTCTGGTCAGTTTCCTAAGCAGAGTTGAACTAGATATGCCCCGTGTGTGTAGGAAGCACAGTTCTTTTGTTCTGAGCAAGCTCACTGTTCTGGCCCTATAGGAAACAAAGGAGAGTAGAAGAGTGCTGTTTTCTCAAAAGCAGAGTGTGTTTCTTGCAAGGCGAGCTAGCGTTTGTTTCCCAGTCCTAAACGGAGTTGAATCCCATGCAGTTTCTGGTCCTACGAGCAAGAGTTGTTTTCTGCTAAGAAGAGTCACTCTTGCGCTCCCATTGCCATACACAGTGCAAATAGCACTCGCGTCTGTTCCCAGCAAGTACAGTGTATTGGACTGAAGAGAAGCTACTGTTCTGGTCAGTTTCCTAAGCAGAGTTGAACTAGATATGCCCCGTGTGTGTAGGAAGCACAGTTCTTTTGTTCTGAGCAAGCTCACTGTTCTGGCCCTATAGGAAACACAGGAGAGTAGAAGAGTGCTGTTTTCTCAAAAGCAGAGTGTGTTTCTTGCAAGGCGAGCTAGCGTTTGTTTCCCAGTCCTAAACGGAGTTGAATCCCATGCAGTTTCTGGTCCTACGAGCAAGAGTTGTTTTCTGCTAAGAAGAGTCACTATTGCGCTCCCATTGCCATACACAGTGCAAATAGCACTCGCGTCTGTTCCCAGCAAGTACAGTGTATTGGACTGAAGAGAAGCTACTGTTCTGGTCAGTTTCCTAAGCAGAGTTGAACTAGATATGCCCCGTGTGTGTAGGAAGCACAGTTCTTTTGTTCTGAGCAAGCTCACTGTTCTGGCCCTATAGGAAACACAGGAGAGTAGAAGAGTGCTGTTTTCTCAAAAGCAGAGTGTGTTTCTTGCAAGGCGAGCTAGCGTTTGTTTTCCAGTCCTAAACGGAGTTGAATCCCATGCAGATTCTGGTCCTACGAGCAAGAGTTGTTTTCTGCTAAGAAGAGTCACTCTTGCGCTCCCATTGCCATACACAGTGCAAATAGCACTCGCGTCTGTTCCCAGCAAGTAGAGTGTATTGGACTGAAGAGAAGCTACTGTTCTGGTCAGTTTCCTAAGCAGAGTTGAACTAGATATGCCCCGTGTGTGTAGGAAGCACAGTTCTTTTGTTCTGAGCAAGCTCACTGTTCTGGCCCTATAGGAAACACAGGAGAGTAGAAGAGTGCTGTTTTCTCAAAAGCAGAGTGTGTTTCTTGCAAGGCGAGCTAGCGTTTGTTTCCCAGTCCTAAACGGAGTTGAATCCCATGCAGTTTCTGGTCCTACGAGCAAGAGTTGTTTTCTGCTAAGAAGAGTCACTATTGCGCTCCCATTGCCATACACAGTGCAAATAGCACTCGCGTCTGTTCCCAGCAAGTACAGTGTATTGGACTGAAGAGAAGCTACTGTTCTGGTCAGTTTCCTAAGCAGAGTTGAACTAGATATGCCCCGTGTGTGTAGGAAGCACAGTTCTTTTGTTCTGAGCAAGCTCACTGTTCTGGCCCTATAGGAAACACAGGAGAGTAGAAGAGTGCTGTTTTCTCAAAAGCAGAGTGTGTTTCTGGCAAGGCGAGCTAGCGTTTGTTTCCCAGTCCTAAACGGAGTTGAATCCCATGCAGTTTCTGGTCCTACGAGCAAGAGTTGTTTTCTGCTAAGAAGAGTCACTCTTGTGCTCCCATTGCCATACACAGTGCAAATAGCACTCGCGTCTGTTCCCAGCAAGTACAGTGTATTGGACTGAAGAGAAGCTACTGTTCTTGTCAGTTTCCTAAGCAGAGTTGAACAGGATATGCCCCGTGTGTGTAGGAAGCACAGTTCTTTTGTTCTGAGCAAGCTCACTGTTCTGGCCCTATATGAAACACAGGAGAGTAGAAGAGTGCTGTTTTCTCAAAAGCAGAGTGTGTTTCTTGCAAGGCGAGCTAGCGTTTGTTTCCCAGTCCTAAACGGAGTTGAATCCCATGCAGTTTCTGGTCCTACGAGCAAGAGTTGTTTTCTGCTAAGAAGAGTCACTCTTGCGCTCCCATTGCCATACACAGTGCAAATAGCACTCGCGTCTGTTCCTAGCAAGTACAGTGTATTGGACTGCAGAGAAGCTACTGTTCTGGTCAGTTTCCTAAGCAGAGTTGAACTAGATATGCCCCGTGTGTGTAGGAAGCACAGTTCTTTTGTTCTGAGCAAGCTCACTGTTCTGGCCCTATAGGAAACACAGGAGAGTAGAAGAGTGCTGTTTTCTCAAAAGCAGAGTGTGTTTCTGGCAAGGCGAGCTAGCGTTTGTTTCCCAGTCCTAAACGGAGTTGAATCCCATGCAGTTTCTGGTCCTACGAGCAAGAGTTGTTTTCTGCTAAGAAGAGTCACTCTTGCGCTCCCATTGCCATACACAGTGCAAATAGCACTCGCGTCTGTTCCCAGCAAGTACAGTGTATTGGACTGAAGAGAAGCTACTGTTCTTGTCAGTTTCCTAAGCAGAGTTGAACTAGATATGCCCCGTGTGTGTAGGAAGCACAGTTCTTTTGTTCTGAGCAAGCTCACTGTTCTGGCCCTATAGGAAACACAGGAGAGTAGAAGAGTGCTGTTTTCTCAAAAGCAGAGTGTGTTTCTTGCAAGGCGAGCTAGCGTTTGTTTCCCAGTCCTAAACGGAGTTGAATCCCATGCAGTTTCTGGTCCTACGAGCAAGAGTTGTTTTCTGCTAAGAAGAGTCACTATTGCGCTCCCATTGCCATACACAGTGCAAATAGCACTCGCGTCTGTTCCTAGCAAGTACAGTGTATTGGACTGCAGAGAAGCTACTGTTCTGGTCAGTTTCCTAAGCAGATTTGAACTAGATATGCCCCGTGTGTGTAGGAAGCACAGTTCTTTTGTTCTGAGCAAGCTCACTGTTCTGGCCCTATAGGAAACACAGGAGAGTAGAAGAGTGCTGTTTTCTCAAAAGCAGAGTGGGTTTCTTGCAAGGCGAGCTAGCGTTTGTTTCCCAGTCCTAAACGGAGTTGAATCCCATGCAGTTTCTGGTCCTACGAGCAAGAGTTGTTTTCTGCTAAGAAGAGTCACTCTTGCGCTCCCATTGCCATACACGGTGCAAATAGCACTCGTGTCTGTTCCCAGCAAGTACAGTGTATTGGACTGAAGAGAAGCTACTGTTCTGGTCAGTTTCCTAAGCAGAGTTGAGCTAGATATGCCCCGTGTGTGTAGGAAGCACAGTTCTTTTGTTCTGAGCAAGCTCACTGTTCTTTCCCTATAGGAAACACAGGAGAGTAGAAGAGTGCTGTTTTCTCAAAAGCAGAGTGTGTTTCTTGCAAGGCGAGCTAGCGTTTGTTTCCCAGTCCTAAACGGAGTTGAATCCCATGCAGTTTCTGGTCCTACGAGCAAGAGTTGTTTTCTGCTAAGAAGAGTCACTATTGCGCTCCCATTGCCATACACAGTGCAAATAGCACTCGCGTCTGTACCCAGCAAGTACAGTGTATTGGACTGAAGAGAAGCTACTGTTCTTGTCTGTTTCCTAAGCAGAGTTGAACTAGATATGCCCCGTGTGTGTAGGAAGCACAGTTCTTTTGTTCTGAGCAAGCTCACTTCTGGCCCTATAGGAAACACAGGAGAGTAGAAGAGTGCTGTTTTCTCAAAAGCAGAGTGTGTTTCTTGCAAGGCGAGCTAGCGTTTGTTTCCCAGTCCTAAACGGAGTTGAATCCCATGCAGTTTCTGGTCCTACGAGCAAGAGTTGTTTTCTGCTAAGAAGAGTCACTCTTGCGCTCCCATTGCCATACACAGTGCAAATAGCACTCGCGTCTGTTCCCAGCAAGTACAGTGTATTGGACTGAAGAGAAGCTACTGTTCTGGTCAGTTTCCTAAGCAGAGTTGAACTAGATATGCCCCGTGTATGTAGGAAGCACAGTTCTTTTGTTCTGAGCAAGCTCACTGTTCTGGCCCTATAGGAAACACAGGAGAGTAGAAGAGTGCTGTTTTCTCAAAAGCAGAGTGTGTTTCTTGCAAGGCGAGCTAGCGTTTGTTTCCCAGTCCTAAACGGAGTTGAATCCCATGCAGTTTCTGGTCCTACGAGCAAGAGTTGTTTTCTGCTAAGAAGAGTCACTCTTGTGCTCCATTGCCATACACAGTGCAAATAGCACTCGCGTCTGTTCCCAGCAAGTACAGTGTATTGGACTGAAGAGAAGCTACTGTTCTGGTCAGTTTCCTAAGCAGAGTTGAACTAGATATGCCCCGTGTGTGTAGGAAGCACAGTTCTTTTGTTCTGAGCAAGCTCACTGTTCTGGCCCTATAGGAAACACAGGAGAGTAGAAGAGTGCTGTTTTCTCAAAAGCAGAGTGTGTTTCTTGCAAGGCGAGCTAGCGTTTGTTTCCCAGTCCTAAACGGAGTTGAATCCCATGCAGTTTCTGGTCCTACGAGCAAGAGTTGTTTTCTGCTAAGAAGAGTCACTCTTGTGCTCCCATTGCCATACACAGTGCAAATAGCACTCGCGTCTGTTCCCAGCAAGTACAGTGTATTGGACTGAAGAGAAGCTACTGTTCTTGTCAGTTTCCTAAGCAGAGTTGAACTAGATATGCCCCGTGTGTGTAGGAAGCACAGTTCTTTTGTTCTGAGCAAGCTCACTGTTCTGGCCCTATAGGAAACACAGGAGAGTAGAAGAGTGCTGTTTTCTCAAAAGCAGAGTGTGTTTCTTGCAAGGCGTGCTAGCGTTTGTTTCCCAGTCCTAAACGGAGTTGAATCCCATGCAGTTTCTGGTCCTACGAGCAAGAGTTGTTTTCTGCTAAGAAGAGTCACTCTTGCGCTCCCATTGCCATACACAGTGCAAATAGCACTCGCGTCTGTTCCCAGCAAGTACAGTGTATTGGACTGAAGAGAAGCTACTGTTCTGGTCAGTTTCCTAAGCAGAGTTGAACTAGATATGCCCCGTGTATGTAGGAAGCACAGTTCTTTTGTTCTGAGCAAGCTCACTGTTCTGGCCCTATAGGAAACACTGGAGAGTAGAAGAGTGGTGTTTTCTCAAAAGCAGAGTGTGTTTCTTGCAAGGCGAGCTAGCGTTTGTTTCCCAGTCCTAAACGGAGTTGAATCCCATGCAGTTTCTGGTCCTACGACCAAGAGTAGTTTTCTGCTAAGAAGAGTCACTCTTGCGCTCCCATTGCCATACACAGTGCAAATAGCACTCGCGTCTGTTCCCAGCAAGTACAGTGTATTGGACTGAAGAGAAGCTACTGTTCTGGTCAGTTTCCTAAGCAGAGTTGAACTAGATATGCCCCGTGTGTGTAGGAAGCACAGTTCTTTTGTTCTGAGCAAGCTCACTGTTCTGGCCCTATAGGAAACACAGGAGAGTAGAAGAGTGCTGTTTTCTCAAAAGCAGAGTGTGTTTCTTGCAAGGCGAGCTAGCGTTTGTTTCCCAGTCCTAAACGGAGTTGAATCCCATGCAGTTTCTGGTCCTACGAGCAAGAGTTGTTTTCTGCTAAGAAGAGTCACTATTGCGCTCCCATTGCCATACACAGTGCAAATAGCACTCGCGTCTGTTCCTAGCAAGTACAGTGTATTGGACTGCAGAGAAGCTACTGTTCTGGTCAGTTTCCTAAGCAGAGTTGAACTAGATATGCCCCGTGTGTGTAGGAAGCACAGTTCTTTTGTTCTGAGCAAGCTCACTGTTCTGGCCCTATAGGAAACACAGGGGAGTAGAAGAGTGCTGTTTTCTCAAAAGCAGAGTGGGTTTCTTGCAAGGCGAGCTAGCGTTTGTTTCCCAGTCCTAAACGGAGTTGAATCCCATGCAGTTTCTGGTCCTACGAGCAAGAGTTGTTTTCTGCTAAGAAGAGTCACTCTTGTGCTCCCATTGCCATACACAGTGCAAATAGCACTCGCGTCTGTTCCCAGCAAGTACAGTGTATTGGACTGAAGAGAAGCTACTGTTCTTGTCAGTTTCCTAAGCAGAGTTGAACTAGATATGCCCCGTGTGTGTAGGAAGCACAGTTCTTTTGTTCTGAGCAAGCTCACTGTTCTGGCCCTATAGGAAACACAGGAGAGTAGAAGAGTGCTGTTTTCTCAAAAGCAGAGTGTGTTTCTTGCAAGGCGAGCTAGCGTTTGTTTCCCAGTCCTAAAGGGAGTTGAATCCCATGCAGTTTCTGGTCCTACGAGCAAGAGTTGTTTTCTGCTAAGAAGAGTCACTCTTGCGCTCCCATTGCCATACACAGTGCAAATAGCACTCGCGTCTGTTCCCAGCAAGTACAGTGTATTGGACTGAAGAGAGCTACTGTTCTTGTCTGTTTCCTAAGCAGAGTTAAACTAGATATGCCCCCTGTGAGTAGGAAGCACAGTTCTTTTGTTCTGAGCAAGCTCACTGTTCTGGCCCTATAGGAAACACAGGAGAGTAGAAGAGTGCTGTTTTCTCAAAAGCAGAGTGTGTTTCTGGCAAGGCGAGCTAGCGTTTGTTTCCCAGTCCTAAACGGAGTTGAATCCCATGCAGTTTCTGGTCCTACGAGCAAGAGTTGTTTTCTGCTAAGAAGAGTCACTCTTGTGCTCCCATTGCCATACACAGTGCAAATAGCACTCGCGTCTGTTCCCAGCAAGTACAGTGTATTGGACTGAAGAGAAGCTACTGTTCTGGTCAGTTTCCTAAGCAGAGTTGAACTAGATATGCCCCGTGTGTGTAGGAAGCACAGTTCTTTTGTTCTGAGCAAGCTCACTGTTCTGGCCCTATAGGAAACACAGGAGAGTAGAAGAGTGCTGTTTTCTCAAAAGCAGAGTGTGTTTCTTGCAAGGCGTGCTAGCGTTTGTTTCCCAGTCCTAAACGGAGTTGAATCCCATGCAGTTTCTGGTCCTACGAGCAAGAGTTGTTTTCTGCTAAGAAGAGTCACTCTTGTGCTCCCATTGCCATACACAGTGCAAATAGCACTCGCGTCTGTTCCCAGCAAGTACAGTGTATTGGACTGAAGAGAAGCTACTGTTCTTGTCAGTTTCCTAAGCAGAGTTGAACTAGATATGCCCCGTGTGTGTAGGAAGCACAGTTCTTTTGTTCTGAGCAAGCTCACTGTTCTGGCCCTATAGGAAACACAGGAGAGTAGAAGAGTGCTGTTTTCTCAAAAGCAGAGTGTGTTTCTTGCAAGGCGAGCTAGCGTTTGTTTCCCAGTCCTAAAGGGAGTTGAATCCCATGCAGTTTCTGGTCCTACGAGCAAGAGTTGTTTTCTGCTAAGAAGAGTCACTCTTGCGCTCCCATTGCCATACACAGTGCAAATAGCACTCGCGTCTGTTCCCAGCAAGTACAGTGTATTGGACTGAAGAGAAGCTACTGTTCTGGTCAGTTTCCTAAGCAGAGTTGAACTAGATATGCCCCGTGTGTGTAGGAAGCACAGTTCTTTTGTTCTGAGCAAGCTCACTGTTCTGGCCCTATAGGAAACACGGGAGAGTAGAAGAGTCTTGCAAGGCGAGCTAGCGTTTGTTTCCCAGTCCTAAACGGAGTTGAATCCCATGCAGTTTCTGGTCCTACGAGCAAGAGTGTTTTCTGCTAAGAAGAGTCACTCTTGCGCTCCCATTGCCATACACAGTGCAAATAGCACTCGCGTCTGTTCCAGCAAGTACAGTGTATTGGACTGAAGAGAAGCTACTGTTCTGGTCAGTTTCCTAAGCAGAGTTGAACTAGATATGCCCCGTGTGTGTAGGAAGC
Source organism: Peromyscus eremicus (assembly GCF_949786415.1). Lineage (NCBI taxonomy): Eukaryota > Metazoa > Chordata > Mammalia > Rodentia > Cricetidae > Peromyscus > Peromyscus eremicus. The sequence goes on from NW_026735312.1 coordinate 17,400, forward strand.
ACAGTTCTTTTTGTTCTGAGCAAGCTCACTGTTCTGGCCCTATAGGAAACACAGGAGAGTAGAAGAGTGCTGTTTTCTCAAAAGGAGAGTGTGTTTCTTGCAAGGCGAGCTAGCGTTTTGTTTCCCAGTCCTAAACGGAGTTGAATCCCATGCAGTTTCTGGTCCAACGAGCAAGAGTTGTTTTCTGCTAAGAAGAGTCACTCTTGCGCTCCCATTGCCATACACAGTGCAAATAGCACTATCGCGTCTGTTCCCAGCAAGTACAGTGTATTGGACTGAAGAGAAGCTACTGTTCTGGTCAGTTTCCTAAGCAGATTATGAACTAGATATGCCCCGTGTGTGTAGGAAGCACAGTTCTTTTGTTCTGAGCAAGCTCACTGTTCTGGCCCTATAGGAATCACAGGAGAGTAGACCAGAGTGCTGTTTCTCAAAAGCAGAGTGTGTTTCTTGCAAGGCGAGCTAGCGTTTGTTTCCCAGTCCTAAACGGAGTTGAATCCCATGCAGTTTCTGGTCCTACGAGCAAGAGTTGTTTTCTGCTAAGAAGAGTCACTATTGCGCTCCCATTGCCATACACAGTGCAAATAGCACTCGCGTCTGTTTCCCAGCAAGGTACAGTGTATTGGACTGAAGAGAAGCTACTGTTCTGGTCAGTTTCCTAAGCAGAGTTGAACTAGATATGCCCCGTGTGTGTAGGAAGCACAGTTCTTTTGTTCTGAGCAAGCTCACTGTTCTGGCCCTATAGGAAACACAGGAGAGTAGAAGAGTGCTGTTTTCTCAAAAGCAGAGTGTGTTTCTTGCAAGGCGAGCTAGCGTTTGTTTCCCAGTCCTAAACGGAGTTGATTCCCATGCAGTTTCTGGTCCTACGAGCAAGAGTTGTTTTCTGCTAAGAAGAGTCACTCTTGCGCTCCACTTGCCATACACAGGTGCAAATAGCACTCGCGTCTGTTCCAGCAAGTACAGTGGTATTGGGACTGAAGAGAAGCTACTGTTCTGGTCAGTTTCCTAAGCAGAGTTGAACTAGATATGCCCCGTGTGTGTAGGAAGCACAGTTCTTTTGTTCTGAGCAAGCTCACTGTTCTGGCCCTATAGGAAACACAGGAGAGTAGAAGAGTGCTGTTTTCTCAAAAGCAGAGTGTGTTTCTTGCAAGGCGAGCTAGCGTTTGTTTCCCAGTCCTAAACGGAGTTGAATCCCATGCAGTTTCTGGTCCTAACGAGCAAGAGTTGTTTTCTGCTAAGAAGAGTCACTATTGCGCTCCCATTGCATACACAGTGCAAATAGCACTCGGCGTCTGTTCCCAGCAAGTACAGTGTATTGGACTGAAGAGAAGCTACTGTTCTGGTCAGTTTCCTAAGCAGAGTTGAACTAGATATGCCCCGTGTGTGTAGGAAGCACAGTTCTTTTGTTCTGAGCAAGCTCACTGTTCTGGCCCTATAGGAAACACAGGAGAGTAGAAGAGTGCTGTTTTCTCAAAAGCAGAGTGGGTTTCTTGCAAGGCGAGCTAGCGTTTGTTTCCCAGTCCTAAACGGAGTTGAATCCCATGCAGTTTCTGTCCTACTAGCAAGAGTTGTTTTCTGCTAAGAAGAGTCACTCTTGCGCTCCCATTGCCATACACAGTGCAAATAGCACTCGCGTCTGTTCCCAGCAAGTACAGTTGTATTGGACTGAAGAGAAGCTACTGTTCTGGTCAGTTTCCTAAGCAGAGTTGAACTAGATATGCCCGTGTGTGTAGGAAGCACAGTTCTTTTGTTCTGAGCAAGCTCACTGTTCTGGCCCTATAGGAAACACAGTGAGAGTAGATAGAGTGCTGTGTTTTCTCAAAAGCAGTAGTGTTGTTTCTTGCAAGGCGAGCTAGCGTTTGTTTCCCAGTCCTAAACGGAGTTGAATCCCATGCAGTTTCTGGTCCTACGAGCAAGAGTTGTTTTCTGCTAAGAAGAGTCACTCTTGCGCTCCCATTGCCATACACAGTGCAAATAGCACTCGCGTCTGTTCCCAGCAAGTACAGTGTATTGGACTGAAGAGAAGCTACTGTTCTGGTCAGTTTCCTAAGCAAGAGTTGAACTAGATATGCCCCGTGTGTGTAGGAAGCACAGTTCTTTTTGTTCTGAGCAAAGCTCACTGTTCTGGCCCTATAGGAAACACAGGAGAGTAGAAGAGTGCTGTTTTCTCAAAAGCAGAGTGTGTTTCTTGCAAGGCGAGCTAGCGTTTGTTTCCCCAGTCCTAAAGGGAGTTGAATCCCATGCAGATTCTGGTCCTAACGAGCAAGAGTTGTTTTCTGCTAAGAAGAGTCACTCTTGCGCTCCCATATGCCATACACCAGTGCAAATAGCACTCGCGTCTGTTCCCAGCAAGTACAGTGTATTGGACTGAAGAGAAGCTACTGTTCTTGTCAGTTTCCTAAGCAGAGTTGAACTAGATATGCCCCGTGTGTGTAGGAAGCACAGTTCTTTTGTTCTGAGCAAGCTCACTGTTCTGGCCCTATAGGAAACACAGGAGAGTAGAAGAGTGCTGTTTTCTCAAAAGCAGAGTGTGGTTCTTGCAAGGCGAGCTAGCGTTTGTTTCCCAGTCCTAAACGGAGTTGAATCCCATGCAGTTTCTGGTCCTACGAGCAAGAGTTGTTTTCTGCTAAGAAGAGTCACTATTGCGCTCCCATTGCCATACACAGTGCAAATAGCACTCGCGTCTGTTCCTAGCAAGTACAGTGTATTGGACTGCAGAGAAGCTACTGTTCTGGTCAGTTTCCTAAGCAGAGTTGAACTAGATATGCCCCGTGTGTGTAGGAAGCACAGTTCTTTTGTTCTGAGCAAGCTCACTGTTCTGGCCCTATAGGAAACACAGGAGAGAGTAGAAGAGTGCTGTTTTCTCAAAAGCAGAGTGTGTTTCTGGCAAGGCGAGCTAGCGTTTGTTTCCCAGTCCTAAACGGAGTTGAATCCCATGCAGTTTCTGGTCCTACGAGCAAGAGTTGTTTTCTGCTAAGAAGAGTCACTCTTGCGCTCCATTGCCATACACAGTGCAAATAGCACTCGCGTCTGTTCCCAGCATAGGACAGTGTATTGGACTGAAGAGAAGCTACTGTTCTTGTCAGTTTCCTAAGCAGAGTTGAACTAGATATGCCCCGTGTGTGTAGGAAGCACAGTTCTTTTGTTCTGAGCAAGCTCACTGTTCTGGCCCTATAGGAAACACAGGAGAGTAGAAGAGTGCTGTTTTCTCAAAAGCAGAGTGTGTTTCTGGCAAGGCGAGCTAGCGTTTGTTTCCCAGTCCTAAACGGAGTTGAATCCCATGCAGTTTCTGGTCCTACGAGCAAGAGTTGTTTTCTGCTTAAGAAGAGTCACTCTTGCGCTCCCATTGCCATACACAGTGCAAATAGCACTCGCGTCTGTTCCCAGCAAGTACAGTGTATTGGACTGAAGAGAAGCTACTTTCTTGTCAGTTTCCTAAGCAGAGTTGAACTAGATATGCCCCGTGTGTGTAGGAAGCACAGTTCTTTTGTTCTGAGCAAGCTCACTGTTCTGGCCCTATAGGAAACACAGGAGAGTAGAAGAGTGCTGTTTTCTCAAAAGCAGAGTGTGTTTCTTGCAAGGCGAGCTAGCGTTTGTTTCCCAGTCCTAAACGGAGTTGAATCCCATGCAGTTTCTGGTCCTACGAGCAAGAGTTGTTTTCTGCTAAGAAGAGTCACTATTGCGCTCCCATTGCCATACACAGTGCAAATAGCACTCGCGTCTGTTCCTAGCAAGTACAGTGTATTGGACTGCAGAGAAGCTACTGTTCTGGTCAGTTTCCTAAGCAGATTTGAACTAGATATGCCCCGTGTGTGTAGGAAGCACAGTTCTTTTGTTCTGAGCAAGCTCACTGTTCTGGCCCTATAGGAAACACAGGAGAGTAGAAGAGTGCTGTTTTCTCAAAAGCAGAGTGTGTTTCTTGCAAGGCGAGCTAGCGTTTGTTTCCCAGTCCTAAACGGAGTTGAATCCCATGCAGATTCTGGTCCTACGAGCAAGAGTTGTTTTCTGCTAAGAAGAGTCACTCTTGCGCTCCCATTGCCATACATGGTGCAAATAGCACTCGTGTCTGTTCCCAGCAAGTACAGTGTATTGGACTGAAGAGAAGCTACTGTTCTTGTCAGTTTCCTAAGCAGAGTTGAGCTAGATATGCCCGTGTGTGTAGGAAGCACAGTTCTTTTGTTCTGAGCAAGCTCACTGTTCTTTCCCTATAGGAAACACAGGAGAGTAGAAGAGTGCTGTTTTCTCAAAAGCAGAGTGTGTTTCTTGCAAGGCGAGCTAGCGTTTGTTTCCCAGTCCTAAACGGAGTTGAATCCCATGCAGTTTCTGGTCCTACGAGCAAGAGTTGTTTTCTGCTAAGAAGAGTCACTATTGCGCTCCCATTGCCATACACAGTGCAAATAGCACTCGCGTCTGTACCCAGCAAGTACAGTGTATTGGACTGAAGAGAAGCTACTGTTCTTGTCTGTTTCCTAAGCAGAGTTGAACTAGATATGCCCCGTGTGTGTAGGAAGCACAGTTCTTTTGTTCTGAGCAAGCTCACTTCTGGCCCTATAGGAAACACAGGAGAGTAGAAGAGTGGTGTTTTCTCAAAAGCAGAGTGTGTTTCTTGCAAGGCGAGCTAGCGTTTGTTTCCCAGTCCTAAACGGAGTTGAATCCCATGCAGTTTCTGGTCCTACGAGCAAGAGTTGTTTTCTGCTAAGAAGAGTCACTCTTGCGCTCCCATTGCCATACACAGTGCAAATAGCACTCGCGTCTGTTCCCAGCAAGTACAGTGTATTGGACTGAAGAGAAGCTACTGTTCTGGTCAGTTTCCTAAGCAGAGTTGAACTAGATATGCCCCGTGTATGTAGGAAGCACAGTTCTTTTGTTCTGAGCAAGCTCACTGTTCTGGCCCTATAGGAAACACAGGAGAGTAGAAGAGTGCTGTTTTCTCAAAAGCAGAGTGTGTTTCTTGCAAGGCGAGCTAGCGTTTGTTTCCCAGTCCTAAACGGAGTTGAATCCCATGCAGTTTCTGGTCCTACGAGCAAGAGTTGTTTTCTGCTAAGAAGAGTCACTCTTGTGCTCCCATTGCCATACACAGTGCAAATAGCACTCGCGTCTGTTCCCAGCAAGTACAGTGTATTGGACTGAAGAGAAGCTACTGTTCTGGTCAGTTTCCTAAGCAGAGTTGAACTAGATATGCCCCGTGTGTGTAGGAAGCACAGTTCTTTTGTTCTGAGCAAGCTCACTGTTCTGGCCCTATAGGAAACACAGGAGAGTAGAAGAGTGCTGTTTTCTCAAAAGCAGAGTGTGTTTCTTGCAAGGCGAGCTAGCGTTTGTTTCCCAGTCCTAAACGGAGTTGAATCCCATGCAGTTTCTGGTCCTACGAGCAAGAGTTGTTTTCTGCTAAGAAGAGTCACTCTTGTGCTCCCATTGCCATACACAGTGCAAATAGCACTCGCGTCTGTTCCAGCAAGTACAGTGTATTGGACTGAAGAGAAGCTACTGTTCTTGTCAGTTTCCTAAGCAGAGTTGAACTAGATATGCCCCGTGTGTGTAGGAAGCACAGTTCTTTTGTTCTGAGCAAGCTCACTGTTCTGGCCCTATAGGAAACACAGGAGAGTAGAAGAGTGCTGTTTTCTCAAAAGCAGAGTGTGTTTCTTGCAAGGCGTGCTAGCGTTTGTTTCCCAGTCCTAAACGGAGTTGAATCCCATGCAGTTTCTGGTCCTACGAGCAAGAGTTGTTTTCTGCTAAGAAGAGTCACTCTTGCGCTCCCATTGCCATACACAGTGCAAATAGCACTCGCGTCTGTTCCCAGCAAGTACAGTGTTTTGGACTGAAGAGAAGCTACTGTTCTTGTCAGTTTCCTAAGCAGAGTTGAACTAGATATGCCCCGTGTGTGTAGGAAGCACAGTTCTTTTGTTCTGAGCAAGCTCACTGTTCTGGCCCTATAGGAAACACAGGAGAGTAGAAGAGTGCTGTTTTCTCAAAAGCAGAGTGTGTTTCTTGCAAGGCGAGCTAGCGTTTGTTTCCCAGTCCTAAACGGAGTTGAATCCCATGCAGTTTCTGGTCCTACGAGCAAGAGTTGTTTTCTGCTAAGAAGAGTCACTCTTGCGCTCTCATTTCCATACACAGTGCAAATAGCACTCGCGTCTGTTCCCAGCAAGTACAGTGTATTGGACTGAAGAGAAGCTACTGTTCTGGTCAGTTTCCTAAGCAGAGTTGAACTAGATATGCCCCGTGTATGTAGGAAGCACAGTTCTTTTGTTCTGAGCAAGCTCACTGTTCTGGCCCTATAGGAAACACAGGAGAGTAGAAGAGTGGTGTTTTCTCAAAAGCAGAGTGTGTTTCTTGCAAGGCGAGCTAGCGTTTGTTTCCCAGTCCTAAACGGAGTTGAATCCCATGCAGTTTCTGGTCCTACGACCAAGAGTTGTTTTCTGCTAAGAAGAGTCACTCTTGCGCTCCCATTGCCATACACAGTGCAAATAGCACTCGCGTCTGTTCCCAGCAAGTACAGTGTATTGGACTGAAGAGAAGCTACTGTTCTGGTCAGTTTCCTAAGCAGAGTTGAACTAGATATGCCCCGTGTGTGTAGGAAGCACAGTTCTTTTGTTCTGAGCAAGCTCACTGTTCTGGCCCTATAGGAAACACAGGAGAGTAGAAGAGTGCTGTTTTCTCAAAAGCAGAGTGTGTTTCTTGCAAGGCGAGCTAGCGTTTGTTTCCCAGTCCTAAACGGAGTTGAATCCCATGCAGTTTCTGGTCCTACGAGCAAGAGTTGTTTTCTGCTAAGAAGAGTCACTATTGCGCTCCCATTGCCATACACAGTGCAAATAGCACTCGCGTCTGTTCCTAGCAAGTACAGTGTATTGGACTGCAGAGAAGCTACTGTTCTGGTCAGTTTCCTAAGCAGAGTTGAACTAGATATGCCCCGTGTGTGTAGGAAGCACAGTTCTTTTGTTCTGAGCAAGCTCACTGTTCTGGCCCTATAGGAAACACAGGAGAGTAGAAGAGTGCTGTTTTCTCAAAAGCAGAGTGGGTTTCTTGCAAGGCGAGCTAGCGTTTGTTTCCCAGTCCTAAACGGAGTTGAATCCCATGCAGTTTCTGGTCCTACGAGCAAGAGTTGTTTTCTGCTAAGAAGAGTCACTCTTGCGCTCCCATTGCCATACACAGTGCAAATAGCACTCGCGTCTGTTCCCAGCAAGTACAGTGTATTGGACTGAAGAGAAGCTACTGTTCTTGTCAGTTTCCTAAGCAGAGTTGAACTAGATATGCCCCGTGTGTGTAGGAAGCACAGTTCTTTTGTTCTGAGCAAGCTCACTGTTCTGGCCCTATAGGAAACACAGGAGAGTAGAAGAGTGCTGTTTTCTCAAAAGCAGAGTGTGTTTCTTGCAAGGCGAGCTAGCGTTTGTTTCCCAGTCCTAAAGGGAGTTGAATCCCATGCAGTTTCTGGTCCTACGAGCAAGAGTTGTTTTCTGCTAAGAAGAGTCACTCTTGCGCTCCCATTGCCATACACAGTGCAAATAGCACTCGCGTCTGTTCCCAGCAAGTACAGTGTATTGGACTGAAGAGAAGCTACTGTTCTTGTCTGTTTCCTAAGCAGAGTTAAACTAGATATGCCCCCTGTGAGTAGGAAGCACAGTTCTTTTGTTCTGAGCAAGCTCACTGTTCTGGCCCTATAGGAAACACAGGAGAGTAGAAGAGTGCTGTTTTCTCAAAAGCAGAGTGTGTTTCTGGCAAGGCGAGCTAGCGTTTGTTTCCCAGTCCTAAACGGAGTTGAATCCCATGCAGTTTCTGGTCCAACGAGCAAGAGTTGTTTTCTGCTAAGAAGAGTCACTCTTGCGCTCCCATTGCCATACACAGTGCAAATAGCACTCGCGTCTGTTCCCAGCAAGTACAGTGTATTGGACTGAAGAGAAGCTACTGTTCTTGTCAGTTTCCTAAGCAGAGTTGAACTAGATATGCCCCGTGTGTGTAGGATGCACAGTTCTTTTGTTCTGAGCAAGCTAACTCTTCTGGCCCTATAGGAAACACAGGAGAGTAGAAGAGTGCTGTTTTCTCAAAAGCAGAGTGTGTTTCTTGCAAGGCGAGCTAGCGTTTGTTTCCCAGTCCTAAACGGAGTTGAATCCCATGCAGTTTCTGGTCCTACGAGCAAGAGTTGTTTTCTGCTAAGAAGAGTCACTCTTGCGCTCCCATTGCCATACACAGTGCAAATAGCACTCGCGTCTGTTCCCAGCAAGTACAGTGTATTGGACTGAAGAGAAGCTACTGTTCTGGTCAGTTTCCTAAGCAGAGTTGAACTAGATATGCCCCGTGTATGTAGGAAGCACAGTTCTTTTGTTCTGAGCAAGCTCACTGTTCTGGCCCTATAGGAAACACAGGAGAGTAGAAGAGTGCTGTTTTCTCAAAAGCAGAGTGTGTTTCTTGCAAGGCGAGCTAGCGTTTGTTTCCCAGTCCTAAACGGAGTTGAATCCCATGCAGTTTCTGGTCCTACGACCAAGAGTTGTTTTCTGCTAAGAAGAGTCACTCTTGCGCTCCCATTGCCATACACAGTGCAAATAGCACTCGCGTCTGTTCCCAGCAAGTACAGTGTATTGGACTGAAGAGAAGCTACTGTTCTGGTCAGTTTCCTAAGCAGAGTTGAACTAGATATGCCCCGTGTGTGTAGGAAGCACAGTTCTTTTGTTCTGAGCAAGCTCACTGTTCTGGCCCTATAGGAAACACAGGAGAGTAGAAGAGTGCTGTTTTCTCAAAAGCAGAGTGTGTTTCTTGCAAGGCGAGCTAGCGTTTGTTTCCCAGTCCTAAACGGAGTTGAATCCCATGCAGTTTCTGGTCCTACGAGCAAGAGTTGTTTTCTGCTCAGAAGAGTCACTCTTGCGCTCCCATTGCCATACACAGTGCAAATAGCACTCGCGTCTGTTCCCAGCAAGTACAGTGTATTGGACTGAAGAGAAGCTACTGTTCTTGTCAGTTTCCTAAGCAGAGTTGAACTAGATATGCCCCGTGTGTGTAGGAAGCACAGTTCTTTTGTTCTGAGCAAGCTCACTGTTCTGGCCCTATAGGAAACACAGGAGAGTAGAAGAGTGCTGTTTTCTCAAAAGCAGAGTGTGTTTCTTGCAAGGCGAGCTAGCGTTTGTTTCCCAGTCCTAAACGGAGTTGAATCCCATGCAGTTTCTGGTCCTACGAGCAAGAGTTGTTTTCTGCTAAGAAGAGTCACTCTTGCGCTCCCATTGCCATACACAGTGCAAATAGCACTCGCGTCTGTTCCCAGCAAGTACAGTGTATTGGACTGAAGAGAAGCTACTGTTCTTGTCAGTTTCCTAAGCAGAGTTGAACTAGATATGCCCCGTGTGTGTAGGAAGCACAGTTCTTTTTTTCTGAGCAAGCTCACTGTTCTGGCCCTATAGGAAACACAGGAGAGTAGAAGAGTGCTGTTTTCTCAAAAGCAGAGTGTGTTTCTTGCAAGGCGAGCTAGCGTTTGTTTCCCAGTCCTAAACGGAGTTGAATCCCATGCAGTTTCTGGTCCTACGAGCAAGAGTTGTTTTCTGCTAAGAAGAGTCACTCTTGCGCTCCCATTGCCATACACAGTGCAAATAGCACTCGCGTCTGTTCCCAGCAAGTACAGTGTATTGGACTGAAGAGAAGCTACTGTTCTGGTCAGTTTCCTAAGCAGAGATGAACTAGATATGCCCCGTGTATGTAGGAAGCACAGTTCTTTTGTTCTGAGCAAGCTCACTGTTCTGGCCCTATAGGAAACACAGGAGAGTAGAAGAGTGCTGTTTTCTCAAAAGCAGAGTGTGTTTCTTGCAAGGCGAGCTAGCGTTTGTTTCCCAGTCCTAAACGGAGTTGAATCCCATGCAGTTTCTGGTCCTACGAGCAAGAGTTGTTTTCTGCTAAGAAGAGTCACTATTGCGCTCCCATTGCCATACACAGTGCATATAGCACTCGCGTCTGTTCCCAGCAAGTACAGTGTATTGGACTGAAGAGAAGCTACTGTTCTGGTCAGTTTCCTAAGCACAGTTGAACTAGATATGCCCCGTGTGTATAGGAAGCACAGTTCTTTTGTTCTGAGCAAGCTCACTGTTCTGGCCCTATAGGAAACACAGGAGAGTAGAAGAGTGCTGTTTTCTCAAAAGCAGAGTGTGTTTCTTGCAAGGCGAGCTAGCGTTTGTTTCCCAGTCCTAAACGGAGTTGAATCCCATGCAGTTTCTGGTCCTACGAGCAAGAGTTGTTTTCTGCTAAGAAGAGTCACTATTGCGCTCCCATTGCCATACACAGTGCAAATAGCACTCGCGTCTGTTCCCAGCAAGTACAGTGTATTGGACTGAAGAGAAGCTACTGTTCTGGTCAGTTTCCTAAGCAGAGTTGAACTAGATATGCCCCGTGTGTGTAGGAAGCACAGTTCTTTTGTTCTGAGCAAGCTCACTGTTCTGGCCCTATAGGAAACACAGGAGAGTAGAAGAGTGCTGTTTTCTCAAAAGCAGAGTGTGTTTCTTGCAAGGCGAGCTAGCGTTTGTTTCCCAGTCCTAAACGGAGTTGAATCCCATGCAGTTTCTGGTCCTACGAGCAAGAGTTGTTTTCTGTTAAGAAGAGTCACTATTGCGCTCCCATTGCCATACACAGTGCATATAGCACTCGCATCTGTTCCCAGCAAGTACAGTTTATTGGACTGAAGAGAAGCTACTGTTCTGGTCAGTTTCCTAAGCAGAGTTGAACTAGATATGCCCCGTGTGTGTAGGAAGCACAGTTCTTTTGTTCTGAGCAAGCTCACTGTTCTGGCCCTATAGGAAACACAGGAGAGTAGAAGAGTGCTGTTTTCTCAAAAGCAGAGTGTGTTTCTTGCAAGGCGAGCTAGCGTTTGTTTCCCAGTCCTAAACGGAGTTGAATCCCATGCAGTTTCTGGTCCTACGAGCAAGAGTTGTTTTCTGTTAAGAAGAGTCACTCTTGCGCTCCCATTGCCATACACAGTGCAAATAGCACTCGCGTCTGTTCCCAGCAAGTACAGTGTATTGGACTGAAGAGAAGCTACTGTTCTGGTCAGTTTCCTAAGCAGAGTTGAACTAGATATGCCCCGTGTGTGTAGGAAGCACAGTTCTTTTGTTCTGAGCAAGCTCACTGTTCTGGCCCTATAGGAAACACAGGAGAGTAGAAGAGTGCTGTTTTCTCAAAAGCAGAGTGTGTTTCTTGCAAGGCGAGCTAGCGTTTGTTTCCCAGTCCTAAAGGGAGTTGAATCCCATGCAGTTTCTGGTCCTACGAGCAAGAGTTGTTTTCTGCTAAGAAGAGTCACCCTTGGGCTCCCATTGCCATACACAGTGCAAATAGCACTCGCGTCTGTTCCCAGCAAGTACAGTGTATTGGACTGAAGAGAAGCTACTGTTCTTGTCAGTTTCCTAAGCAGAGTTGAACTAGATATGCCCCGTGTGTGTAGGAAGCACAGTTCTTTTGTTCTGAGCAAGCTCACTGTTCTGGCCCTATAGGAAACACAGGAGAGTAGAAGAGTGCTGTTTTCTCAAAAGCAGAGTGTGTTTCTGGCAAGGCGAGCTAGCGTTTGTTTCCCAGTCCTAAACGGAGTTGAATCCCATGCAGTTTCTGGTCCTACGAGCAAGAGTTGTTTTCTGCTAAGAAGAGTCACTATTGCGCTCCCATTGCCATACACAGTGCAAATAGCACTCGCGTCTGTTCCCAGCAAGTACAGTGTATTGGACTGAAGAGAAGCTACTGTTCTTGTCAGTTTCCTAAGCAGAGTTGAACTAGATATGCCCCGTGTGTGTAGGAAGCACAGTTCTTTTGTTCTGAGCAAGCTCACTGTTCTGGCCCTATAGGAAACACAGGAGAGTAGAAAGAGTGCTGTTTTCTCAAAAGCAGAGTGTGTTTCTGCAAGGCAAGCTAGCGTTTGTTTCCCAGTCCTAAACGGAGTTGAATCCCATGCAGTTTCTGGTCCTACGAGCAAGAGTTGTTTTCTGCTAAGAAGAGTCACTATTGCGCTCCCATTGCCATACACAGTGCAAATAGCACTCGCGTCTGTTCCTAGCAAGTACAGTGTATTGGACTGCAGAGAAGCTACTGTTCTGGTCAGTTTCCTAAGCAGATTTGAACTAGATATGCCCCGTGTGTGTAGGAAGCACAGTTCTTTTGTTCTGAGCAAGCTCACTGTTCTGGCCCTATAGGAAACACAGGAGAGTAGAAGAGTGCTGTTTTCTCAAAAGCAGAGTGTGTTTCTTGCAAGGCGAGCTAGCGTTTGTTTCCCAGTCCTAAACGGAGTTGAATCCCATGCAGTTTCTGGGTCCTACGAGCAAGAGTTGTTTTCTGCTAAGAAGAGTCACTATTGCGCTCCCATTGCCATACACAGTGCAAATAGCACTCGCGTCTGTTCCCAGCAAGTACAGTGTATTGGACTGAAGAGAAGCTACTGTTCTGGTCAGTTTCCTAAGCAGAGTTGAACTAGATATGCCCCGTGTGTGTAGGAAGCACAGTTCTTTTGTTCTGAGCAAGCTCACTGTTCTGGCCCTATAGGAAACACAGGAGAGTAGAAGAGTGCTGTTTTCTCAAAAGCAGAGTGTGTTTCTTGCAAGGCGAGCTAGCGTTTGTTTCCCAGTCCTAAACGGAGTTGAATCCCATGCAGTTTTCTGGTCCTACGAGCAAGAGTTGTTTTCTGCTAAGAAGAGTCACTCTTGCGCTCCCATTGCCATACACAGTGCAAATAGCACTCGCGTCTGTTCCCAGCAAGTACAGTGTATTGGACTGAAGAGAAGCTACTGTTCTTGTCAGTTTCCTAAGCAGAGTTGAACTAGATATGCCCCGTGTGTGTAGGAAGCACAGTTCTTTTGTTCTGAGCAAGCTCACTGTTCTGGCACTATAGGAAACACAGGAGAGTAGAAGAGTGCTGTTTTCTCAAAAGCAGAGTGTGTTTCTGGCAAGGCGAGCTAGCGTTTGTTTCCCAGTCCTAACGGAGTTGAATCCCATGCAGTTTCTGGTCCTACGAGCAAGAGTTGTTTTTCTGCTAAGAAGAGTCACTATTGCGCTCCCATTGCCATACACAGTGCAAATAGCACTCGCGTCTGTTCCTAGCAAGTACAGTGTATTGGACTGCAGAGAAGCTACTGTTCTGGTCAGTTTCCTAAGCAGATTTGAACTAGATATGCCCCGTGTGTGTAGGAAGCACAGTTCTTTTGTTCTGAGCAAGCTCACTGTTCTGGCCCTATAGGAAACACAGGAGAGTAGAAGAGTGCTGTTTTCTCAAAAGCAGAGTGTGTTTCTTGCAAGGCGAGCTAGCGTTTGTTTCCCAGTCCTAAACGGAGTTGAATCCCATGCAGATTCTGGTCCTACCAGCAAGAGTTGTTTTCTGCTAAGAAGAGTCACTCTTGCGCTCCCATTGCCATACACAGTGCAAATAGCACTCGTGTCTGTGCCCAGCAAGTACAGTGTATTGGACTGAAGAGAAGCTACTGTTCTTGTCAGTTTCCTAAGCAGAGTTGAACTAGATATGCCCCGTGTGTGTAGGAAGCACAGTTCTTTTGTTCTGAGCAAGCTAACTGTTCTGGCCCTATAGGAAAAACAGGAGAGTAGAAGAGTGCTGTTTTCTCTTAAGCAGAGTGTGTTTCTTGCAAGGCGAGCTAGCGTTTGTTTCCCAGTCCTAAACGGAGTTGAATCCCATGCAGTTTCTGGTCCTACGAGCAAGAGTTGTTTTCTGTTAAGAAGAGTCACTATTGCGCTCCCATTGCCATACACAGTGCATATAGCACTCGCATCTGTTCCCAGCAAGTACAGTGTATTGGACTGAAGAGAAGCTACTGTTCTGGTCAGTTTCCTAAGCAGAGTTGAACTAGATATGCCCCGTGTGTGTAGGAAGCACAGTTCTTTTGTTCTGAGCAAGCTCACTGTTCTGGCCCTATAGGAAACACAGGAGAGTAGAAGAGTGCTGTTTTCTCAAAAGCAGAGTGTGTTTCTTGCAAGGCGAGCTAGCGTTTGTTTCCCAGTCCTAAACGGAGTTGAATCCCATGCAGTTTCTGGTCCTACGAGCAAGAGTTGTTTTCTGCTAAGAAGAGTCACTCTTGCGCTCCCATTGCCATACACAGTGCAAATAGCACTCGCGTCTCTTCCCAGCAAGTACAGTGTATTGGACTGCAGAGAAGCTACTGTTCTGGTCAGTTTCCTAAGCAGAGTTGAACTAGATATGCCCCGTGTGTGTAGGAAGCACAGTTCTTTTGTTCTGAGCAAGCTCACTGTTCTGGCCCTATAGGAAACACAGGAGAGTAGAAGAGTGCTGTTTTCTCAAAAGCAGAGTGTGTTTCTTGCAAGGCGAGCTAGCGTTTGTTTCCCAGTCCTAAACGGAGTTGAATCCCATGCAGTTTCTGGTCCTACGAGCAAGAGTTTTTTTCTGCTAAGAAGAGTCACTCTTGCGCTCCCATTGCCATACACAGTGCAAATAGCACTCGCGTCTGTTCCCAGCAAGTACAGTGTATTGGACTGAAGAGAAGCTACTGTTCTGGTCAGTTTCCTAAGCAGAGTTGAACTAGATATGCCCCGTGTGTGTAGGAAGCACAGTTCTTTTGTTCTGAGCAAGCTCACTGTTCTGGCCCTATAGGAAACACAGGAGAGTAGAAGAGTGCTGTTTTCTCAAAAGCAGAGTGTGTTTCTTGCAAGGCGAGCTAGCGTTTGTTTCCCAGTCCTAAACGGAGTTGAATCCCATGCATTTTCTGGTCCTACCAGCAAGAGTTGTTTTCTGCTAAGAAGAGTCACTCTTGCGCTCCCATTGCCATACACAGTGCAAATAGCACTCGCGTCTGTTCCCAGCAAGTACAGTGTATTGGACTGAAGAGAAGCTACTGTTCTGGTCAGTTTCCTAAGCAGAGTTGAACTAGATATGCCCCGTGTGTGTAGGAAGCACAGTTCTTTTGTTCTGAGCAAGCTCACTGTTCTGGCCCTATAGGAAACACAGGAGAGTAGAAGAGTGCTGTTTTCTCAAAAGCAGAGTGTGTTTCTTGCAAGGCGAGCTAGCGTTTGTTTCCCAGTCCTAAACGGAGTTGAATCCCATGCAGTTTCTGGTCCTACGAGCAAGAGTTGTTTTCTGCTAAGAAGAGTCACTCTTGCGCTCCCATTGCCATACACAGTGCAAATAGCACTCGCGTCTGTTCCCAGCAAGTACAGTGTATTGGACTGAAGAGAAGCTACTGTTCTGGTCAGTTTCCTAAGCAGAGTTGAACTAGATATGCCCCGTGTGTGTAGGAAGCACAGTTCTTTTGTTCTGAGCAAGCTCACTGTTCTGGCCCTATAGGAAACACAGGAGAGTAGAAGAGTGCTGTTTTCTCAAAAGCAGAGTGTGTTTCTTGCAAGGCGAGCTAGCGTTTGTTTCCCAGTCCTAAACGGAGTTGAATCCCATGCAGTTTCTGGTCCTACGAGCAAGAGTTGTTTTCTGCTAAGAAGAGTCACTCTTGCGCTCCCATTGCCATACACAGTGCAAATAGCACTCGCGTCTGTTCCCAGCAAGTACAGTGTATTGGACTGCAGAGAAGCTACTGTTCTGGTCAGTTTCCTAAGCAGAGTTGAACTAGATATGCCCCGTGTGTGTAGGAAGCACAGTTCTTTTGTTCTGAGCAAGCTCACTGTTCTGGCCCTATAGGAAACACAGGAGAGTAGAAGAGTGCTGTTTTCTCAAAAGCAGAGTGTGTTTCTTGCAAGGCGAGCTAGCGTTTGTTTCCCAGTCCTAAACGGAGTTGAATCCCATGCAGTTTCTGGTCCTACGAGCAAGAGTTTTTTTCTGCTAAGAAGAGTCACTCTTGCGCTCCCATTGCCATACACAGTGCAAATAGCACTCGCGTCTGTTCCCAGCAAGTACAGTGTATTGGACTGAAGAGAAGCTACTGTTCTGGTCAGTTTCCTAAGCAGAGTTGAACTAGATATGCCCCGTGTGTGTAGGAAGCACAGTTCTTTTGTTCTGAGCAAGCTCACTGTTCTGGCCCTATAGGAAACACAGGAGAGTAGAAGAGTGCTGTTTTCTCAAAAGCAGAGTGTGTTTCTTGCAAGGCAAGCTAGCGTTTGTTTCCCAGTCCTAAACGGAGTTGAATCCCATGCAGTTTCTGGTCCTACGAGCAAGAGTTGTTTTCTGCTAAGAAGAGTCACTATTGCGCTCCCATTGCCATACACAGTGCAAATAGCACTCGCGTCTGTTCCTAGCAAGTACAGTGTATTGGACTGCAAAGAAGCTACTGTTCTGGTCAGTTTCCTAAGCAGATTTGAACTAGATATGCCCCGTGTGTGTAGGAAGCACAGTTCTTTTGTTCTGAGCAAGCTCACTGTTCTGGCCCTATAGGAAACACAGGAGAGTAGAAGAGTGCTGTTTTCTCAAAAGCAGAGTGTGTTTCTTGCAAGGCGAGCTAGCGTTTGTTTCCCAGTCCTAAACGGAGTTGAATCCCATGCAGTTTCTGGTCCTACGAGCAAGAGTTGTTTTCTGCTAAGAAGAGTCACTCTTGCGCTCCCATTGCCATACACAGTGCAAATAGCACTCGCGTCTGTTCCCAGCAAGTACAGTGTATTGGACTGAAGAGAAGCTACTGTTCTGGTCAGTTTCCTAAGCAGAGTTGAACTAGATATGCCCCGTGTGTGTAGGAAGCACAGTTCTTTTGTTCTGAGCAAGCTCACTGTTCTGGCCCTATAGGAAACACAGGAGAGTAGAAGAGTGCTGTTTTCTCAAAAGCAGAGTGTGTTTCTTGCAAGGCGAGCTAGCGTTTGTTTCCCAGTCCTAAACGGAGTTGAATCCCATGCAGTTTCTGGTCCTACGAGCAAGAGTTGTTTTCTGCTAAGAAGAGTCACTCTTGCGCTCCCATTGCCATACACAGTGCAAATAGCACTCGCGTCTGTTCCCAGCAAGTACAGTGTATTGGACTGAAGAGAAGCTACTGTTCTTGTCAGTTTCCTAAGCAGAGTTGAACTAGATATGCCCCGTGTGTGTAGGAAGCACAGTTCTTTTGTTCTGAGCAAGCTCACTGTTCTGGCACTATAGGAAACACAGGAGAGTAGAAGAGTGCTGTTTTCTCAAAAGCAGAGTGTGTTTCTGGCAAGGCGAGCTAGCGTTTGTTTCCCAGTCCTAAACGGAGTTGAATCCCATGCAGTTTCTGGTCCTACGAGCAAGAGTTGTTTTCTGCTAAGAAGAGTCACTATTGCGCTCCCATTGCCATACACAGTGCAAATAGCACTCGCGTCTGTTCCTAGCAAGTACAGTGTATTGGACTGCAGAGAAGCTACTGTTCTGGTCAGTTTCCTAAGCAGATTTGAACTAGATATGCCCCGTGTGTGTAGGAAGCACAGTTCTTTTGTTCTGAGCAAGCTCACTGTTCTGGCCCTATAGGAAACACAGGAGAGTAGAAGAGTGCTGTTTTCTCAAAAGCAGAGTGTGTTTCTTGCAAGGCGAGCTAGCGTTTGTTTCCCAGTCCTAAACGGAGTTGAATCCCATGCAGATTCTGGTCCTACCAGCAAGAGTTGTTTTCTGCTAAGAAGAGTCACTCTTGCGCTCCCATTGCCATACACAGTGCAAATAGCACTCGTGTCTGTGCCCAGCAAGTACAGTGTATTGGACTGAAGAGAAGCTACTGTTCTTGTCAGTTTCCTAAGCAGAGTTGAACTAGATATGCCCCGTGTGTGTAGGAAGCACAGTTCTTTTGTTCTGAGCAAGCTAACTGTTCTGGCCCTATAGGAAACACAGGAGAGTAGAAGAGTGCTGTTTTCTCTTAAGCAGAGTGTGTTTCTTGCAAGGCGAGCTAGCGTTTGTTTCCCAGTCCTAAACGGAGTTGAATCCCATGCAGTTTCTGGTCCTACGAGCAAGAGTTGTTTTCTGTTAAGAAGAGTCACTATTGCGCTCCCATTGCCATACACAGTGCATATAGCACTCGCATCTGTTCCCAGCAAGTACAGTGTATTGGACTGAAGAGAAGCTACTGTTCTGGTCAGTTTCCTAAGCAGAGTTGAACTAGATATGCCCCGTGTGTGTAGGAAGCACAGTTCTTTTGTTCTGAGCAAGCTCACTGTTCTGGCCCTATAGGAAACACAGGAGAGTAGAAGAGTGCTGTTTTCTCAAAAGCAGAGTGTGTTTCTTGCAAGGCGAGCTAGCGTTTGTTTCCCAGTCCTAAACGGAGTTGAATCCCATGCAGTTTCTGGTCCTACGAGCAAGAGTTGTTTTCTGCTAAGAAGAGTCACTCTTGCGCTCCCATTGCCATACACAGTGCAAATAGCACTCGCGTCTGTTCCCAGCAAGTACAGTGTATTGGACTGAAGAGAAGCTACTGTTCTGGTCAGTTTCCTAAGCAGAGTTGAACTAGATATGCCCCGTGTGTGTAGGAAGCACAGTTCTTTTGTTCTGAGCAAGCTCACTGTTCTGGCCCTATAGGAAACACAGGAGAGTAGAAGAGTGCTGTTTTCTCAAAAGCAGAGTGTGTTTCTGGCAAGGCGAGCTAGCGTTTGCTTCCCAGTCCTAAACGGAGTTGAATCCCATGCAGTTTCTGGTCCTACGAGCAAGAGTTGTTTTCTGCTAAGAAGAGTCACTATTGCGCTCCCATTGCCATACACAGTGCAAATAGCACTCGCGTCTGTTCCCAGCAAGTACAGTGTATTGGACTGAAGAGAAGCTACTGTTCTTGTCAGTTTCCTAAGCAGAGTTGAACTAGATATGCCCCGTGTGTGTAGGAAGCACAGTTCTTTTGTTCTGAGCAAGCTCACTGTTCTGGCCCTATAGGAAACACAGGAGAGTAGAAGAGTGCTGTTTTCTCAAAAGCAGAGTGTGTTTCTTGCAAGGCGAGCTAGCGTTTGTTTCCCAGTCCTAAAGGGAGTTGAATCCCATGCAGTTTCTGGTCCTACGAGCAAGAGTTGTTTTCTGCTAAGAAGAGTCACTATTGCGCTCCCATTGCCATACACAGTGCAAATAGCACTCGCGTCTGTTCCCAGCAAGTACAGTGTATTGGACTGAAGAGAAGCTACTGTTCTGGTCAGTTTCCTAAGCAGAGTTGAACTAGATATGCCCCGTGTGTGTAGGAAGCACAGTTCTTTTGTTCTGAGCAAGCTCACTGTTCTGGCCCTATAGGAAACACAGGAGAGTAGAAGAGTGCTGTTTTCTCAAAAGCAGAGTGTGTTTCTTGCAAGGCGAGCTAGCGTTTGTTTCCCAGTCCTAAACGGAGTTGAATCCCATGCAGTTTCTGGTCCTACGAGCAAGAGTTGTTTTCTGCTAAGAAGAGTCACTCTTGCGCTCCCATTGCCATACACAGTGCAAATAGCACTCGCGTCTGTTCCCAGCAAGTACAGTGTATTGGACTGAAGAGAAGCTACTGTTCTGGTCAGTTTCCTAAGCAGAGTTGAACTAGATATGCCCCGTGTGTGTAGGAAGCACAGTTCTTTTGTTCTGAGCAAGCTCACTGTTCTGGCCCTATAGGAAACACAGGAGAGTAGAAGAGTGCTGTTTTCTCAAAAGCAGAGTGTGTTTCTTGCAAGGCGAGCTAGCGTTTGTTTCCCAGTCCTAAACGGAGTTGAATCCCATGCAGTTTCTGGTCCTACGAGCAAGAGTTTTTTTCTGCTAAGAAGAGTCACTCTTGCGCTCCCATTGAAATACACAGTGCAAATAGCACTCGCGTCTGTTCCCAGCAAGTACAGTGTATTGGACTGAAGAGAAGCTACTGTTCTGGTCAGTTTCCTAAGCAGAGTTGAACTAGATATGCCCCGTGTGTGTAGGAAGCACAGTTCTTTTGTTCTGAGCAAGCTCACTGTTCTGGCCCTATAGGAAACACAGGAGAGTAGAAGAGTGCTGTTTTCTCAAAAGCAGAGTGTGTTTCTTGCAAGGCGAGCTAGCGTTTGTTTCCCAGTCCTAAACGGAGTTGAATCCCATGCAGTTTCTGGTCCTACGAGCAAGAGTTGTTTTCTGCTAAGAAGAGTCACTCTTGCGCTCCCATTGCCATACACAGTGCAAATAGCACTCGCGTCTGTTCCCAGCAAGTACAGTGTATTGGACTGAAGAGAAGCTACTGTTCTGGTCAGTTTCCTAAGCAGAGTTGAACTAGATATGCCCCGTGTGTGTAGGAAGCACAGTTCTTTTGTTCTGAGCAAGCTCACTGTTCTGGCCCTATAGGAAACACAGGAGAGTAGAAGAGTGCTGTTTTCTCAAAAGCAGAGTGTGTTTCTTGCAAGGCGAGCTAGCGTTTGTTTCCCAGTCCTAAACGGAGTTGAATCCCATGCAGTTTCTGGTCCTACGAGCAAGAGTTGTTTTCTGCTAAGAAGAGTCACTCTTGCGCTCCCATTGCCATACACAGTGCAAATAGCACTCGCGTCTGTTCCCAGCAAGTACAGTGTATTGGACTGAAGAGAAGCTACTGTTCTGGTCAGTTTCCTAAGCAGAGTTGAACTAGATATGCCCCGTGTGTGTAGGAAGCACAGTTCTTTTGTTCTGAGCAAGCTCACTGTTCTGGCCCTATAGGAAACACAGGAGAGTAGAAGAGTGCTGTTTTCTCAAAAGCAGAGTGTGTTTCTTGCAAGGCAAGCTAGCGTTTGTTTCCCAGTCCTAAACGGAGTTGAATCCCATGCAGTTTCTGGTCCTACGAGCAAGAGTTGTTTTCTGCTAAGAAGAGTCACTATTGCGCTCCCATTGCCATACACAGTGCAAATAGCACTCGCGTCTGTTCCTAGCAAGTACAGTGTATTGGACTGCAGAGAAGCTACTGTTCTGGTCAGTTTCCTAAGCAGATTTGAACTAGATATGCCCCGTGTGTGTAGGAAGCACAGTTCTTTTGTTCTGAGCAAGCTCACTGTTCTGGCCCTATAGGAAACACAGGAGAGTAGAAGAGTGCTGTTTTCTCAAAAGCAGAGTGTGTTTCTTGCAAGGCGAGCTAGCGTTTGTTTCCCAGTCCTAAACGGAGTTGAATCCCATGCAGTTTCTGGTCCTACGAGCAAGAGTTGTTTTCTGCTAAGAAGAGTCACTCTTGCGCTCCCATTGCCATACACAGTGCAAATAGCACTCGCGTCTGTTCCCAGCAAGTACAGTGTATTGGACTGAAGAGAAGCTACTGTTCTGGTCAGTTTCCTAAGCAGAGTTGAACTAGATATGCCCCGTGTGTGTAGGAAGCACAGTTCTTTTGTTCTGAGCAAGCTCACTGTTCTGGCCCTATAGGAAACACAGGAGAGTAGAAGAGTGCTGTTTTCTCAAAAGCAGAGTGTGTTTCTTGCAAGGCGAGCTAGCGTTTGTTTCCCAGTCCTAAACGGAGTTGAATCCCATGCAGTTTCTGGTCCTACGAGCAAGAGTTGTTTTCTGCTAAGAAGAGTCACTCTTGCGCTCCCATTGCCATACACAGTGCAAATAGCACTAGTGTCTGTGCCCAGCAAGTACAGTGTATTGGACTGAAGAGAAGCTACTGTTCTTGTCAGTTTCCTAAGCAGAGTTGAACTAGATATGCCCCGTGTGTGTAGGAAGCACAGTTCTTTTGTTCTGAGCAAGCTAACTGTTCTGGCCCTATAGGAAACACAGGAGAGTAGAAGAGTGCTGTTTTCTCAAAAGCAGAGTGTGTTTCTTGCAAGGCGAGCTAGCGTTTGTTTCCCAGTCCTAAACGGAGTTGAATCCCATGCAGTTTCTGGTCCTACGAGCAAGAGTTGTTTTCTGTTAAGAAGAGTCACTATTGCGCTCCCATTGCCATACACAGTGCATATAGCACTCGCATCTGTTCCCAGCAAGTACAGTGTATTGGACTGAAGAGAAGCTACTGTTCTGGTCAGTTTCCTAAGCAGAGTTGAACTAGATATGCCCCGTGTGTGTAGGAAGCACAGTTCTTTTGTTCTGAGCAAGCTCACTGTTCTGGCCCTATAGGAAACACAGGAGAGTAGAAGAGTGCTGTTTTCTCAAAAGCAGAGTGTGTTTCTTGCAAGGCGAGCTAGCGTTTGTTTCCCAGTCCTAAACGGAGTTGAATCCCATGCAGTTTCTGGTCCTACGAGCAAGAGTTGTTTTCTGCTAAGAAGAGTCACTCTTGCGCTCCCATTGCCATACACAGTGCAAATAGCACTCGCGTCTGTTCCCAGCAAGTACAGTGTATTGGACTGAAGAGAAGCTACTGTTCTGGTCAGTTTCCTAAGCAGAGTTGAACTAGATATGCCCCGTGTGTGTAGGAAGCACAGTTCTTTTGTTCTGAGCAAGCTCACTGTTCTGGCCCTATAGGAAACACAGGAGAGTAGAAGAGTGCTGTTTTCTCAAAAGCAGAGTGTGTTTCTTGCAAGGCGAGCTAGCGTTTGTTTCCCAGTCCTAAACGGAGTTGAATCCCATGCAGTTTCTGGTCCTACGAGCAAGAGTTGTTTTCTGCTAAGAAGAGTCACTCTTGCGCTCCCATTGCCATACACAGTGCAAATAGCACTCGCGTCTG
This sequence comes from Peromyscus eremicus, assembly GCF_949786415.1. NCBI lineage: Eukaryota > Metazoa > Chordata > Mammalia > Rodentia > Cricetidae > Peromyscus > Peromyscus eremicus. The sequence continues at coordinate 39,749 of NW_026735312.1, forward strand.
TTCCCAGCAAGTACAGTGTATTGGACTGAAGAGAAGCTACTGTTCTTGTCAGTTTCCTAAGCAGAGTTGAACTAGATATGCCCCGTGTGTGTAGGAAGCACAGTTCTTTTGTTCTGAGCAAGCTCACTGTTCTGGCCCTATAGGAAACACAGGAGAGTAGAAGAGTGCTGTTTTCTCAAAAGCAGAGTGTGTTTCTTGCAAGGCGAGCTAGCGTTTGTTTCCCAGTCCTAAAGGGAGTTGAATCCCATGCAGTTTCTGGTCCTACGAGCAAGAGTTGTTTTCTGCTAAGAAGAGTCACTATTGCGCTCCCATTGCCATACACAGTGCAAATAGCACTCGCGTCTGTTCCCAGCAAGTACAGTGTATTGGACTGAAGAGAAGCTACTGTTCTGGTCAGTTTCCTAAGCAGAGTTGAACTAGATATGCCCCGTGTGTGTAGGAAGCACAGTTCTTTTGTTCTGAGCAAGCTCACTGTTCTGGCCCTATAGGAAACACAGGAGAGTAGAAGAGTGCTGTTTTCTCAAAAGCAGAGTGTGTTTCTTGCAAGGCGAGCTAGCGTTTGTTTCCCAGTCCTAAACGGAGTTGAATCCCATGCAGTTTCTGGTCCTACGAGCAAGAGTTTTTTTCTGCTAAGAAGAGTCACTCTTGCGCTCCCATTGCCATACACAGTGCAAATAGCACTCGCGTCTGTTCCCAGCAAGTACAGTGTATTGGACTGAAGAGAAGCTACTGTTCTGGTCAGTTTCCTAAGCAGAGTTGAACTAGATATGCCCCGTGTGTGTAGGAAGCACAGTTCTTTTGTTCTGAGCAAGCTCACTGTTCTGGCCCTATAGGAAACACAGGAGAGTAGAAGAGTGCTGTTTTCTCAAAAGCAGAGTGTGTTTCTTGCAAGGCGAGCTAGCGTTTGTTTCCCAGTCCTAAACGGAGTTGAATCCCATGCAGTTTCTGGTCCTACGAGCAAGAGTTGTTTTCTGCTAAGAAGAGTCACTCTTGCGCTCCCATTGCCATACACAGTGCAAATAGCACTCGCGTCTGTTCCCAGCAAGTACAGTGTATTGGACTGAAGAGAAGCTACTGTTCTGGTCAGTTTCCTAAGCAGAGTTGAACTAGATATGCCCCGTGTGTGTAGGAAGCACAGTTCTTTTGTTCTGAGCAAGCTAACTGTTCTGGCCCTATAGGAAACACAGGAGAGTAGAAGAGTGCTGTTTTCTCAAAAGCAGAGTGTGTTTCTTGCAAGGCGAGCTAGCGTTTGTTTCCCAGTCCTAAACGGAGTTGAATCCCATGCAGTTTCTGGTCCTATGAGCAAGAGTTGTTTTCTGTTAAGAAGAGTCACTATTGCGCTCCCATTGCCATACACAGTGCATATAGCACTCGCATCTGTTCCCAGCAAGTACAGTGTATTGGACTGAAGAGAAGCTACTGTTCTGGTCAGTTTCCTAAGCAGAGTTGAACTAGATATGCCCCGTGTGTGTAGGAAGCACAGTTCTTTTGTTCTGAGCAAGCTCACTGTTCTGGCCCTATAGGAAACACAGGAGAGTAGAAGAGTGCTGTTTTCTCAAAAGCAGAGTGTGTTTCTTGCAAGGCGAGCTAGCGTTTGTTTCCCAGTCCTAAACGGAGTTGAATCCCATGCAGTTTCTGGTCCTACGAGCAAGAGTTGTTTTCTGCTAAGAAGAGTCACTCTTGCGCTCCCATTGCCATACACAGTGCAAATAGCACTCGCGTCTGTTCCCAGCAAGTACAGTGTATTGGACTGAAGAGAAGCTACTGTTCTGGTCAGTTTCCTAAGCAGAGTTGAACTAGATATGCCCCGTGTGTGTAGGAAGCACAGTTCTTTTGTTCTGAGCAAGCTCACTGTTCTGGCCCTATAGGAAACACAGGAGAGGAGAAGAGTGCTGTTTTCTCAAAAGCAGAGTGTGTTTCTTGCAAGGCGAGCTAGCGTTTGTTTCCCAGTCCTAAACGGAGTTGAATCCCATGCAGTTTCTGGTCCTACGAGCAAGAGTTGTTTTCTGCTAAGAAGAGTCACTCTTGCGCTCCCATTGCCATACACAGTGCAAATAGCACTCGCGTCTGTTCCCAGCAAGTACAGTGTATTGGACTGAAGAGAAGCTACTGTTCTTGTCAGTTTCCTAAGCAGAGTTGAACTAGATATGCCCCGTGTGTGTAGGAAGCACAGTTCTTTTGTTCTGAGCAAGCTCACTGTTCTGGCACTATAGGAAACACAGGAGAGTAGAAGAGTGCTGTTTTCTCAAAAGCAGAGTGTGTTTCTGGCAAGGCGAGCTAGCGTTTGTTTCCCAGTCCTAAACGGAGTTGAATCCCATGCAGTTTCTGGTCCTACGAGCAAGAGTTGTTTTCTGCTAAGAAGAGGTCACTATTGCGCTCCCATTGCCATACACAGTGCAAATAGCACTCGCGTCTGTTCCTAGCAAGTACAGTGTATTGGACTGCAGAGAAGCTACTGTTCTGGTCAGTTTCCTAAGCAGATTTGAACTAGATATGCCCCGTGTGTGTAGGAAGCACAGTTCTTTTGTTCTGAGCAAGCTCACTGTTCTGGCCCTATAGGAAACACAGGAGAGTAGAAGAGTGCTGTTTTCTCAAAAGCAGAGTGTGTTTCTTGCAAGGCGAGCTAGCGTTTGTTTCCCAGTCCTAAACGGAGTTGAATCCCATGCAGATTCTGGTCCTACCAGCAAGAGTTGTTTTCTGCTAAGAAGAGTCACTCTTGCGCTCCCATTGCCATACACAGTGCAAATAGCACTAGTGTCTGTGCCCAGCAAGTACAGTGTATTGGACTGAAGAGAAGCTACTGTTCTTGTCAGTTTCCTAAGCAGAGTTGAACTAGATATGCCTCGTGTGTGTAGGAAGCACAGTTCTTTTGTTCTGAGCAAGCTAACTGTTCTGGCCCTATAGGAAACACAGGAGAGTAGAAGAGTGCTGTTTTCTCAAAAGCAGAGTGTGTTTCTTGCAAGGCGAGCTAGCGTTTGTTTCCCAGTCCTAAACGGAGTTGAATCCCATGCAGTTTCTGGTCCTACGAGCAAGAGTTGTTTTCTGTTAAGAAGAGTCACTATTGCGCTCCCATTGCCATACACAGTGCATATAGCACTCGCATCTGTTCCCAGCAAGTACAGTGTATTGGACTGAAGAGAAGCTACTGTTCTGGTCAGTTTCCTAAGCAGAGTTGAACTAGATATGCCCCGTGTGTGTAGGAAGCACAGTTCTTTTGTTCTGAGCAAGCTCACTGTTCTGGCCCTATAGGAAACACAGGAGAGTAGAAGAGTGCTGTTTTCTCAAAAGGAGAGTGTGTTTCTTGCAAGGCGAGCTAGCGTTTGTTTCCCAGTCCTAAACGGAGTTGAATCCCATGCAGTTTCTGGTCCTACGAGCAAGAGTTGTTTTCTGCTAAGAAGAGTCACTCTTGCGCTCCCATTGCCATACACAGTGCAAATAGCACTCGCGTCTGTTCCCAGCAAGTACAGTGTATTGGACTGAAGAGAAGCTACTGTTCTGGTCAGTTTCCTAAGCAGAGTTGAACTAGATATGCCCCGTGTGTGTAGGAAGCACAGTTCTTTTGTTCTGAGCAAGCTCACTGTTCTGGCCCTATAGGAAACACAGGAGAGTAGAAGAGTGCTGTTTTCTCAAAAGCAGAGTGTGTTTCTGGCAAGGCGAGCTAGCGTTTGCTTCCCAGTCCTAAACGGAGTTGAATCCCATGCAGTTTCTGGTCCTACGAGCAAGAGTTGTTTTCTGCTAAGAAGAGTCACTATTGCGCTCCCATTGCCATACACAGTGCAAATAGCACTCGCGTCTGTTCCCAGCAAGTACAGTGTATTGGACTGAAGAGAAGCTACTGTTCTTGTCAGTTTCCTAAGCAGAGTTGAACTAGATATGCCCCGTGTGTGTAGGAAGCACAGTTCTTTTGTTCTGAGCAAGCTCACTGTTCTGGCCCTATAGGAAACACAGGAGAGTAGAAGAGTGCTGTTTTCTCAAAAGCAGAGTGTGTTTCTTGCAAGGCGAGCTAGCGTTTGTTTCCCAGTCCTAAAGGGAGTTGAATCCCATGCAGTTTCTGGTCCTACGAGCAAGAGTTGTTTTCTGCTAAGAAGAGTCACTATTGCGCTCCCATTGCCATACACAGTGCAAATAGCACTCGCGTCTGTTCCCAGCAAGTACAGTGTATTGGACTGAAGAGAAGCTACTGTTCTGGTCAGTTTCCTAAGCAGAGTTGAACTAGATATGCCCCGTGTGTGTAGGAAGCACAGTTCTTTTGTTCTGAGCAAGCTCACTGTTCTGGCCCTATAGGAAACACAGGAGAGTAGAAGAGTGCTGTTTTCTCAAAAGCAGAGTGTGTTTCTTGCAAGGCGAGCTAGCGTTTGTTTCCCAGTCCTAAACGGAGTTGAATCCCATGCAGTTTCTGGTCCTACGAGCAAGAGTTTTTTTCTGCTAAGAAGAGTCACTCTTGCGCTCCCATTGCCATACACAGTGCAAATAGCACTCGCGTCTGTTCCCAGCAAGTACAGTGTATTGGACTGAAGAGAAGCTACTGTTCTGGTCAGTTTCCTAAGCAGAGTTGAACTAGATATGCCCCGTGTGTGTAGGAAGCACAGTTCTTTTGTTCTGAGCAAGCTCACTGTTCTGGCCCTATAGGAAACACAGGAGAGTAGAAGAGTGCTGTTTTCTCAAAAGCAGAGTGTGTTTCTTGCAAGGCGAGCTAGCGTTTGTTTCCCAGTCCTAAACGGAGTTGAATCCCATGCAGTTTCTGGTCCTACGAGCAAGAGTTGTTTTCTGCTAAGAAGAGTCACTCTTGCGCTCCCATTGCCATACACAGTGCAAATAGCACTCGCGTCTGTTCCCAGCAAGTACAGTGTATTGGACTGAAGAGAAGCTACTGTTCTGGTCAGTTTCCTAAGCAGAGTTGAACTAGATATGCCCCGTGTGTGTAGGAAGCACAGTTCTTTTGTTCTGAGCAAGCTCACTGTTCTGGCCCTATAGGAAACACAGGAGAGTAGAAGAGTGCTGTTTTCTCAAAAGCAGAGTGTGTTTCTTGCAAGGCGAGCTAGCGTTTGTTTCCCAGTCCTAAACGGAGTTGAATCCCATGCAGTTTCTGGTCCTACGAGCAAGAGTTGTTTTCTGTTAAGAAGAGTCACTATTGCGCTCCCATTGCCATACACAGTGCATATAGCACTCGCATCTGTTCCCAGCAAGTACAGTGTATTGGACTGAAGAGAAGCTACTGTTCTGGTCAGTTTCCTAAGCAGAGTTGAACTAGATATGCCCCATGTGTGTAGGAAGCACAGTTCTTTTGTTCTGAGCAAGCTCACTGTTCTGGCCCTATAGGAAACACAGGAGAGTAGAAGAGTGCTGTTTTCTCAAAAGCAGAGTGTGTTTCTTGCAAGGCGAGCTAGCGTTTGTTTCCCAGTCCTAAACGGAGTTGAATCCCATGCAGTTTCTGGTCCTACGAGCAAGAGTTGTTTTCTGCTAAGAAGAGTCACTCTTGCGCTCCCATTGCCATACACAGTGCAAATAGCACTCGCGTCTGTTCCCAGCAAGTACAGTGTATTGGACTGAAGAGAAGCTACTGTTCTGGTCAGTTTCCTAAGCAGAGTTGAACTAGATATGCCCCGTGTGTGTAGGAAGCACAGTTCTTTTGTTCTGAGCAAGCTCACTGTTCTGGCCCTATAGGAAACACAGGAGAGTAGAAGAGTGCTGTTTTCTCAAAAGCAGAGTGTGTTTCTGGCAAGGCGAGCTAGCGTTTGCTTCCCAGTCCTAAACGGAGTTGAATCCCATGCAGTTTCTGGTCCTACGAGCAAGAGTTGTTTTCTGCTAAGAAGAGTCACTATTGCGCTCCCATTGCCATACACAGTGCAAATAGCACTCGCGTCTGTTCCCAGCAAGTACAGTGTATTGGACTGAAGAGAAGCTACTGTTCTTGTCAGTTTCCTAAGCAGAGTTGAACTAGATATGCCCCGTGTGTGTAGGAAGCACAGTTCTTTTGTTCTGAGCAAGCTCACTGTTCTGGCCCTATAGGAAACACAGGAGAGTAGAAGAGTGCTGTTTTCTCAAAAGCAGAGTGTGTTTCTTGCAAGGCGAGCTAGCGTTTGTTTCCCAGTCCTAAAGGGAGTTGAATCCCATGCAGTTTCTGGTCCTACGAGCAAGAGTTGTTTTCTGCTAAGAAGAGTCACTCTTGCGCTCCCATTGCCATACACAGTGCAAATAGCACTCGCGTCTGTTCCCAGCAAGTACAGTGTATTGGACTGAAGAGAAGCTACTGTTCTGGTCAGTTTCCTAAGCAGAGTTGAACTAGATATGCCCCGTGTGTGTAGGAAGCACAGTTCTTTTGTTCTGAGCAAGCTCACTGTTCTGGCCCTATAGGAAACACAGGAGAGTAGAAGAGTGCTGTTTTCTCAAAAGCAGAGTGTGTTTCTTGCAAGGCGAGCTAGCGTTTGTTTCCCAGTCCTAAACGGAGTTGAATCCCATGCAGTTTCTGGTCCTACGAGCAAGAGTTGTTTTCTGCTAAGAAGAGTCACTCTTGCGCTCCCATTGCCATACACAGTGCAAATAGCACTCGCGTCTGTTCCCAGCAAGTACAGTGTATTGGACTGAAGAGAAGCTACTGTTCTGGTCAGTTTCCTAAGCAGAGTTGAACTAGATATGCCCCGTGTGTGTAGGAAGCACAGTTCTTTTGTTCTGAGCAAGCTCACTGTTCTGGCCCTATAGGAAACACAGGAGAGTAGAAGAGTGCTGTTTTCTCAAAAGCAGAGTGTGTTTCTTGCAAGGCGAGCTAGCGTTTGTTTCCCAGTCCTAAACGGAGTTGAATCCCATGCAGTTTCTGGTCCTACGAGCAAGAGTTGTTTTCTGCTAAGAAGAGTCACTCTTGCGCTCCCATTGCCATACACAGTGCAAATAGCACTCGCGTCTGTTCCCAGCAAGTACAGTGTATTGGACTGCAGAGAAGCTACTGTTCTGGTCAGTTTCCTAAGCAGAGTTGAACTAGATATGCCCCGTGTGTGTAGGAAGCACAGTTCTTTTGTTCTGAGCAAGCTCACTGTTCTGGCCCTATAGGAAACACAGGAGAGTAGAAGAGTGCTGTTTTCTCAAAAGCAGAGTGTGTTTCTTGCAAGGCGAGCTAGCGTTTGTTTCCCAGTCCTAAACGGAGTTGAATCCCATGCAGTTTCTGGTCCTACGAGCAAGAGTTTTTTTCTGCTAAGAAGAGTCACTCTTGCGCTCCCATTGCCATACACAGTGCAAATAGCACTCGCGTCTGTTCCCAGCAAGTACAGTGTATTGGACTGAAGAGAAGCTACTGTTCTGGTCAGTTTCCTAAGCAGAGTTGAACTAGATATGCCCCGTGTGTGTAGGAAGCACAGTTCTTTTGTTCTGAGCAAGCTCACTGTTCTGGCCCTATAGGAAACACAGGAGAGTAGAAGAGTGCTGTTTTCTCAAAAGCAGAGTGTGTTTCTTGCAAGGCGAGCTAGCGTTTGTTTCCCAGTCCTAAACGGAGTTGAATCCCATGCAGTTTCTGGTCCTACGAGCAAGAGTTGTTTTCTGCTAAGAAGAGTCACTCTTGCGCTCCCATTGCCATACACAGTGCAAATAGCACTCGCGTCTGTTCCCAGCAAGTACAGTGTATTGGACTGAAGAGAAGCTACTGTTCTGGTCAGTTTCCTAAGCAGAGTTGAACTAGATATGCCCCGTGTGTGTAGGAAGCACAGTTCTTTTGTTCTGAGCAAGCTCACTGTTCTGGCCCTATAGGAAACACAGGAGAGTAGAAGAGTGCTGTTTTCTCAAAAGCAGATTGTGTTTCTTGCAAGGCGAGCTAGCGTTTGTTTCCCTGTCCTAAAGGGAGTTGAATCCCATGCAGTTTCTGGTCCTACGAGCAAGAGTTGTTTTCTGCTAAGAAGAGTCACTCTTGCGCTCCCATTGCCATACACAGTGCAAATAGCACTCGCGTCTGTTCCCAGCAAGTACAGTGTATTGGACTGAAGAGAAGCTACTGTTCTGGTCAGTTTCCTAAGCAGAGTTGAACTAGATATGCCCCGTGTGTGTAGGAAGCACAGTTCTTTTGTTCTGAGCAAGCTCACTGTTCTGGCCCTATAGGAAACACAGGAGAGTAGAAGAGTGCTGTTTTCTCAAAAGCAGAGTGTGTTTCTTGCAAGGCGAGCTAGCGTTTGTTTCCCAGTCCTAAACGGAGTTGAATCCCATGCAGTTTCTGGTCCTACGAGCAAGAGTTGTTTTCTGCTAAGAAGAGTCACTCTTGCGCTCCCATTGCCATACACAGTGCAAATAGCACTCGCGTCTGTTCCCAGCAAGTACAGTGTATTGGACTGCAGAGAAGCTACTGTTCTGGTCAGTTTCCTAAGCAGAGTTGAACTAGATATGCCCCGTGTGTGTAGGAAGCACAGTTCTTTTGTTCTGAGCAAGCTCACTGTTCTGGCCCTATAGGAAACACAGGAGAGTAGAAGAGTGCTGTTTTCTCAAAAGCAGAGTGTGTTTCTTGCAAGGCGAGCTAGCGTTTGTTTCCCAGTCCTAAACGGAGTTGAATCCCATGCAGTTTCTGGTCCTACGAGCAAGAGTTGTTTTCTGCTAAGAAGAGTCACTCTTGCGCTCCCATTGCCATACACAGTGCAAATAGCACTCGCGTCTGTTCCCAGCAAGTACAGTGTATTGGACTGAAGAGAAGCTACTGTTCTGGTCAGTTTCCTAAGCAGAGTTGAACTAGATATGCCCCGTGTGTGTAGGAAGCACAGTTCTTTTGTTCTGAGCAAGCTCACTGTTCTGGCCCTATAGGAAACACAGGAGAGTAGAAGAGTGCTGTTTTCTCAAAAGCAGAGTGTGTTTCTTGCAAGGCGAGCTAGCGTTTGTTTCCCAGTCCTAAACGGAGTTGAATCCCATGCAGTTTCTGGTCCTACGAGCAAGAGTTGTTTTCTGCTAAGAAGAGTCACTCTTGCGCTCCCATTGCCATACACAGTGCAAATAGCACTCGCGTCTGTTCCCAGCAAGTACAGTGTATTGGACTGCAGAGAAGCTACTGTTCTGGTCAGTTTCCTAAGCAGAGTTGAACTAGATATGCCCCGTGTGTGTAGGAAGCACAGTTCTTTTGTTCTGAGCAAGCTCACTGTTCTGGCCCTATAGGAAACACAGGAGAGTAGAAGAGTGCTGTTTTCTCAAAAGCAGAGTGTGTTTCTTGCAAGGCGACCTAGCGTTTGTTTCCCAGTCCTAAACGGAGTTGAATCCCATGCAGTTTCTGGTCCTACGAGCAAGAGTTGTTTTCTGCTAAGAAGAGTCACTCTTGCGCTCCCATTGCCATACACAGTGCAAATAGCACTCGCGTCTGTTCCCAGCAAGTACAGTGTATTGGACTGAAGAGAAGCTACTGTTCTGGTCAGTTTCCTAAGCAGAGTTGAACTAGATATGCCCCGTGTGTGTAGGAAGCACAGTTCTTTTGTTCTGAGCAAGCTCACTGTTCTGGCCCTATAGGAAACACAGGAGAGTAGAAGAGTGCTGTTTTCTCAAAAGCAGAGTGTGTTTCTTGCAAGGCGAGCTAGCGTTTGTTTCCCAGTCCTAAACGGAGTTGAATCCCATGCAGTTTCTGGTCCTACGAGCAAGAGTTGTTTTCTGCTAAGAAGAGTCACTCTTGCGCTCCCATTGCCATACACAGTGCAAATAGCACTCGCGTCTGTTCCCAGCAAGTACAGTGTATTGGACTGAAGAGAAGCTACTGTTCTGGTCAGTTTCCTAAGCAGAGTTGAACTAGATATGCCCCGTGTGTGTAGGAAGCACAGTTCTTTTGTTCTGAGCAAGCTCACTGTTCTGGCCCTATAGGAAACACAGGAGAGTAGAAGAGTGCTGTTTTCTCAAAAGCAGAGTGTGTTTCTTGCAAGGCGAGCTAGCGTTTGTTTCCCAGTCCTAAACGGAGTTGAATCCCATGCAGTTTCTGGTCCTACGAGCAAGAGTTGTTTTCTGCTAAGAAGAGTCACTCTTGCGCTCCCATTGCCATACACAGTGCAAATAGCACTCGCGTCTGTTCCCAGCAAGTACAGTGTATTGGACTGCAGAGAAGCTACTGTTCTTGTCAGTTTCCTAAGCAGAGTTGAACTAGATATGCCCCGTGTGTGTAGGAAGCACAGTTCTTTTGTTCTGAGCAAGCTAACTGTTCTGGCCCTATAGGAAACACAGGAGAGTAGAAGAGTGCTGTTTTCTCTTAAGCAGAGTGTGTTTCTTGCAAGGCGAGCTAGCGTTTGTTTCCCAGTCCTAAACGGAGTTGAATCCCATGCAGTTTCTGGTCCTACGAGCAAGAGTTGTTTTCTGTTAAGAAGAGTCACTATTGCGCTCCCATTGCCATACACAGTGCATATAGCACTCGCATCTGTTCCCAGCAAGTACAGTGTATTGGACTGAAGAGAAGCTACTGTTCTGGTCAGTTTCCTAAGCAGAGTTGAACTAGATATGCCCCGTGTGTGTAGGAAGCACAGTTCTTTTGTTCTGAGCAAGCTCACTGTTCTGGCCCTATAGGAAACACAGGAGAGTAGAAGAGTGCTGTTTTCTCAAAAGCAGAGTGTGTTTCTTGCAAGGCGAGCTAGCGTTTGTTTCCCAGTCCTAAACGGAGTTGAATCCCATGCAGTTTCTGGTCCTACGAGCAAGAGTTGTTTTCTGCTAAGAAGAGTCACTCTTGCGCTCCCATTGCCATACACAGTGCAAATAGCACTCGCGTCTGTTCCCAGCAAGTACAGTGTATTGGACTGAAGAGAAGCTACTGTTCTGGTCAGTTTCCTAAGCAGAGTTGAACTAGATATGCCCCGTGTGTGTAGGAAGCACAGTTCTTTTGTTCTGAGCAAGCTCAATGTTCTGGCCCTATAGGAAACACAGGAGAGTAGAAGAGTGCTGTTTTCTCAAAAGCAGAGTGTGTTTCTGGCAAGGCGAGCTAGCGTTTGCTTCCCAGTCCTAAACGGAGTTGAATCCCATGCAGTTTCTGGTCCTACGAGCAAGAGTTGTTTTCTGCTAAGAAGAGTCACTATTGCGCTCCCATTGCCATACACAGTGCAAATAGCACTCGCGTCTGTTCCCAGCAAGTACAGTGTATTGGACTGAAGAGAAGCTACTGTTCTTGTCAGTTTCCTAAGCAGAGTTGAGCTAGATATGCCCCGTGTGTGTAGGAAGCACAGTTCTTTTGTTCTGAGCAAGCTCACTGTTCTGGCCCTATAGGAAACACAGGAGAGTAGAAGAGTGCTGTTTTCTCAAAAGCAGAGTGTGTTTCTTGCAAGGCGAGCTAGCGTTTGTTTCCCAGTCCTAAAGGGAGTTGAATCCCATGCAGTTTCTGGTCCTACGAGCAAGAGTTGTTTTCTGCTAAGAAGAGTCACTATTGCGCTCCCATTGCCATACACAGTGCAAATAGCACTCGCGTCTGTTCCCAGCAAGTACAGTGTATTGGACTGAAGAGAAGCTACTGTTCTGGTCAGTTTCCTAAGCAGAGTTGAACTAGATATGCCCCGTGTGTGTAGGAAGCACAGTTCTTTTGTTCTGAGCAAGCTCACTGTTCTGGCCCTATAGGAAACACAGGAGAGTAGAAGAGTGCTGTTTTCTCAAAAGCAGAGTGTGTTTCTTGCAAGGCGAGCTAGCGTTTGTTTCCCAGTCCTAAACGGAGTTGAATCCCATGCAGTTTCTGGTCCTACGAGCAAGAGTTGTTTTCTGCTAAGAAGAGTCACTCTTGCGCTCCCATTGCCATACACAGTGCAAATAGCACTCGCGTCTGTTCCCAGCAAGTACAGTGTATTGGACTGAAGAGAAGCTACTGTTCTGGTCAGTTTCCTAAGCAGAGTTGAACTAGATATGCCCCGTGTGTGTAGGAAGCACAGTTCTTTTGTTCTGAGCAAGCTCACTGTTCTGGCCCCATAGGAAACACAGGAGAGTAGAAGAGTGCTGTTTTCTCAAAAGCAGAGTGTGTTTCTTGCAAGGCGAGCTAGCGTTTGTTTCCCAGTCCTAAACGGAGTTGAATCCCATGCAGTTTCTGGTCCTACGAGCAAGAGTTGTTTTCTGCTAAGAAGAGTCACTCTTGCGCTCCCATTGCCATACACAGTGCAAATAGCACTCGCGTCTGTTCCCAGCAAGTACAGTGTATTGGACTGCAGAGAAGCTACTGTTCTGGTCAGTTTCCTAAGCAGAGTTGAACTAGATATGCCCCGTGTGTGTAGGAAGCACAGTTCTTTTGTTCTGAGCAAGCTCACTGTTCTGGCCCTATAGGAAACACAGGAGAGTAGAAGAGTGCTGTTTTCTCAAAAGCAGAGTATGTTTCTTGCAAGGCGAGCTAGCGTTTGTTTCCCAGTCCTAAACGGAGTTGAATCCCATGCAGTTTCTGGTCCTACGAGCAAGAGTTTTTTTCTGCTAAGAAGAGTCACTCTTGCGCTCCCATTGCCATACACAGTGCAAATAGCACTCGCGTCTGTTCCCAGCAAGTACAGTGTATTGGACTGAAGAGAAGCTACTGTTCTGGTCAGTTTCCTAAGCAGAGTTGAACTAGATATGCCCCGTGTGTGTAGGAAGCACAGTTCTTTTGTTCTGAGCAAGCTCACTGTTCTGGCCCTATAGGAAACACAGGAGAGTAGAAGAGTGCTGTTTTCTCAAAAGCAGAGTGTGTTTCTTGCAAGGCGAGCTAGCGTTTGTTTCCCAGTCCTAAACGGAGTTGAATCCCATGCAGTTTCTGGTCCTACGAGCAAGAGTTGTTTTCTGCTAAGAAGAGTCACTCTTGCGCTCCCATTGCCATACACAGTGCAAATAGCACTCGCGTCTGTTCCCAGCAAGTACAGTGTATTGGACTGAAGAGAAGCTACTGTTCTGGTCAGTTTCCTAAGCAGAGTTGAACTAGATATGCCCCGTGTGTGTAGGAAGCACAGTTCTTTTGTTCTGAGCAAGCTCACTGTTCTGGCCCTATAGGAAACACAGGAGAGTAGAAGAGTGCTGTTTTCTCAAAAGCAGAGTGTGTTTCTTGCAAGGCGAGCTAGCGTTTGTTTCCCAGTCCTAAACGGAGTTGAATCCCATGCAGTTTCTGGTCCTACGAGCAAGAGTTGTTTTCTGCTAAGAAGAGTCACTCTTGCGCTCCCATTGCCATACACAGTGCAAATAGCACTCGCGTCTGTTCCCAGCAAGTACAGTGTATTGGACTGAAGAGAAGCTACTGTTCTGGTCAGTTTCCTAAGCAGAGTTGAACTAGATATGCCCCGTGTGTGTAGGAAGCACAGTTCTTTTGTTCTGAGCAAGCTCACTGTTCTGGCCCTATAGGAAACACAGGAGAGTAGAAGAGTGCTGTTTTCTCAAAAGCAGAGTGTGTTTCTTGCAAGGCGAGCTAGCGTTTGTTTCCCAGTCCTAAACGGAGTTGAATCCCATGCAGTTTCTGGTCCTACGAGCAAGAGTTGTTTTCTGCTAAGAAGAGTCACTATTGCGCTCCCATTGCCATACACAGTGCAAATAGCACTCGCGTCTGTTCCCAGCAAGTACAGTGTATTGGACTGAAGAGAAGCTACTGTTCTGGTCAGTTTCCTAAGCAGAGTTGAACTAGATATGCCCCGTGTGTGTAGGAAGCACAGTTCTTTTGTTCTGAGCAAGCTCACTGTTCTGGCCCTATAGGAAACACAGGAGAGTAGAAGAGTGCTGTTTTCTCAAAAGCAGAGTGTGTTTCTTGCAAGGCGAGCTAGCGTTTGTTTCCCAGTCCTAAACGGAGTTGAATCCCATGCAGTTTCTGGTCCTACGAGCAAGAGTTGTTTTCTGCTAAGAAGAGTCACTCTTGCGCTCCCATTGCCATACACAGTGCAAATAGCACTCGCGTCTGTTCCCAGCAAGTACAGTGTATTGGACTGAAGAGAAGCTACTGTTCTGGTCAGTTTCCTAAGCAGAGTTGAACTAGATATGCCCCGTGTGTGTAGGAAGCACAGTTCTTTTGTTCTGAGCAAGCTCACTGTTCTGGCCCTATAGGAAACACAGGAGAGTAGAAGAGTGCTGTTTTCTCAAAAGCAGAGTGTGTTTCTTGCAAGGCGAGCTAGCGTTTGTTTCCCAGTCCTAAACGGAGTTGAATCCCATGCAGTTTCTGGTCCTACGAGCAAGAGTTGTTTTCTGCTAAGAAGAGTCACTCTTGCGCTCCCATTGCCATACACAGTGCAAATAGCACTCGCGTCTGTTCCCAGCAAGTACAGTGTATTGGACTGCAGAGAAGCTACTGTTCTGGTCAGTTTCCTAAGCAGAGTTGAACTAGATATGCCCCGTGTGTGTAGGAAGCACAGTTCTTTTGTTCTGAGCAAGCTCACTGTTCTGGCCCTATAGGAAACACAGGAGAGTAGAAGAGTGCTGTTTTCTCAAAAGCAGAGTGTGTTTCTTGCAAGGCGAGCTAGCGTTTGTTTCCCAGTCCTAAACGGAGTTGAATCCCATGCAGTTTCTGGTCCTACGAGCAAGAGTTTTTTTCTGCTAAGAAGAGTCACTCTTGCGCTCCCATTGCCATACACAGTGCAAATAGCACTCGCGTCTGTTCCCAGCAAGTACAGTGTATTGGACTGAAGAGAAGCTACTGTTCTGGTCAGTTTCCTAAGCAGAGTTGAACTAGATATGCCCCGTGTGTGTAGGAAGCACAGTTCTTTTGTTCTGAGCAAGCTCACTGTTCTGGCCCTATAGGAAACACAGGAGAGTAGAAGAGTGCTGTTTTCTCAAAAGCAGAGTGTGTTTCTTGCAAGGCGAGCTAGCGTTTGTTTCCCAGTCCTAAACGGAGTTGAATCCCATGCAGTTTCTGGTCCTACGAGCAAGAGTTGTTTTCTGCTAAGAAGAGTCACTCTTGCGCTCCCATTGCCATACACAGTGCAAATAGCACTCGCGTCTGTTCCCAGCAAGTACAGTGTATTGGACTGAAGAGAAGCTACTGTTCTGGTCAGTTTCCTAAGCAGAGTTGAACTAGATATGCCCCGTGTGTGTAGGAAGCACAGTTCTTTTGTTCTGAGCAAGCTCACTGTTCTGGCCCTATAGGAAACACAGGAGAGTAGAAGAGTGCTGTTTTCTCAAAAGCAGAGTGTGTTTCTTGCAAGGCGAGCTAGCGTTTGTTTCCCAGTCCTAAACGGAGTTGAATCCCATGCAGTTTCTGGTCCTACGAGCAAGAGTTGTTTTCTGCTAAGAAGAGTCACTCTTGCGCTCCCATTGCCATACACAGTGCAAATAGCACTCGCGTCTGTTCCCAGCAAGTACAGTGTATTGGACTGAAGAGAAGCTACTGTTCTGGTCAGTTTCCTAAGCAGAGTTGAACTAGATATGCCCCGTGTGTGTAGGAAGCACAGTTCTTTTGTTCTGAGCAAGCTCACTGTTCTGGCCCTATAGGAAACACAGGAGAGTAGAAGAGTGCTGTTTTCTCAAAAGCAGAGTGTGTTTCTTGCAAGGCGAGCTAGCGTTTGTTTCCCAGTCCTAAACGGAGTTGAATCCCATGCAGTTTCTGGTCCTACGAGCAAGAGTTGTTTTCTGCTAAGAAGAGTCACTCTTGCGCTCCCATTGCCATACACAGTGCAAATAGCACTCGCGTCTGTTCCCAGCAAGTACAGTGTATTGGACTGCAGAGAAGCTACTGTTCTGGTCAGTTTCCTAAGCAGAGTTGAACTAGATATGCCCCGTGTGTGTAGGAAGCACAGTTCTTTTGTTCTGAGCAAGCTCACTGTTCTGGCCCTATAGGAAACACAGGAGAGTAGAAGAGTGCTGTTTTCTCAAAAGCAGAGTGTGTTTCTTGCAAGGCGAGCTAGCGTTTGTTTCCCAGTCCTAAACGGAGTTGAATCCCATGCAGTTTCTGGTCCTACGAGCAAGAGTTGTTTTCTGCTAAGAAGAGTCACTCTTGCGCTCCCATTGCCATACACAGTGCAAATAGCACTCGCGTCTGTTCCCAGCAAGTACAGTGTATTGGACTGCAGAGAAGCTACTGTTCTGGTCAGTTTCCTAAGCAGAGTTGAACTAGATATGCCCCGTGTGTGTAGGAAGAACAGTTCTTTTGTTCTGAGCAAGCTCACTGTTCTGGCCCTATAGGAAACACAGGAGAGTAGAAGAGTGCTGTTTTCTCAAAAGCAGAGTGTGTTTCTTGCAAGGCGAGCTAGCGTTTGTTTCCCAGTCCTAAACGGAGTTGAATCCCATGCAGTTTCTGGTCCTACGAGCAAGAGTTGTTTTCTGCTAAGAAGAGTCACTCTTGCGCTCCCATTGCCATACACAGTGCAAATAGCACTCGCGTCTGTTCCCAGCAAGTACAGTGTATTGGACTGAAGAGAAGCTACTGTTCTGGTCAGTTTCCTAAGCAGAGTTGAACTAGATATGCCCCGTGTGTGTAGGAAGCACAGTTCTTTTGTTCTGAGCAAGCTCACTGTTCTGGCCCTATAGGAAACACAGGAGAGTAGAAGAGTGCTGTTTTCTCAAAAGCAGAGTGTGTTTCTTGCAAGGCGAGCTAGCGTTTGTTTCCCAGTCCTAAACGGAGTTGAATCCCATGCAGTTTCTGGTCCTACGAGCAAGAGTTGTTTTCTGCTAAGAAGAGTCACTCTTGCGCTCCCATTGCCATACACAGTGCAAATAGCACTCGCGTCTGTTCCCAGCAAGTACAGTGTATTGGACTGCAGAGAAGCTACTGTTCTGGTCAGTTTCCTAAGCAGAGTTGAACTAGATATGCCCCGTGTGTGTAGGAAGCACAGTTCTTTTGTTCTGAGCAAGCTCACTGTTCTGGCCCTATAGGAAACACAGGAGAGTAGAAGAGTGCTGTTTTCTCAAAAGCAGAGTGTGTTTCTTGCAAGGCGAGCTAGCGTTTGTTTCCCAGTCCTAAACGGAGTTGAATCCCATGCAGTTTCTGGTCCTACGAGCAAGAGTTGTTTTCTGCTAAGAAGAGTCACTCTTGCGCTCCCATTGCCATACACAGTGCAAATAGCACTCGCGTCTGTTCCCAGCAAGTACAATGTATTGGACTGAAGAGAAGCTACTGTTCTGGTCAGTTTCCTAAGCAGAGTTGAACTAGATATGCCCCGTGTGTGTAGGAAGCACAGTTCTTTTGTTCTGAGCAAGCTCACTGTTCTGGCCCTATAGGAAACACAGGAGAGTAGAAGAGTGCTGTTTTCTCAAAAGCAGAGTGTGTTTCTTGCAAGGCGAGCTAGCGTTTGTTTCCCAGTCCTAAACGGAGTTGAATCCCATGCAGTTTCTGGTCCTACGAGCAAGAGTTGTTTTCTGCTAAGAAGAGTCACTCTTGCGCTCCCATTGCCATACACAGTGCAAATAGCACTCGCGTCTGTTCCCAGCAAGTACAGTGTATTGGACTGAAGAGAAGCTACTGTTCTGGTCAGTTTCCTAAGCAGAGTTGAACTAGATATGCCCCGTGTGTGTAGGAAGCACAGTTCTTTTGTTCTGAGCAAGCTCACTGTTCTGGCCCTATAGGAAACACAGGAGAGTAGAAGAGTGCTGTTTTCTCAAAAGCAGAGTGTGTTTCTTGCAAGGCGAGCTAGCGTTTGTTTCCCAGTCCTAAACGGAGTTGAATCCCATGCAGTTTCTGGTCCTACGAGCAAGAGTTGTTTTCTGCTAAGAAGAGTCACTCTTGCGCTCCCATTGCCATACACAGTGCAAATAGCACTCGCGTCTGTTCCCAGCAAGTACAGTGTATTGGACTGAAGAGAAGCTACTGTTCTGGTCAGTTTCCTAAGCAGAGTTGAACTAGATATGCCCCGTGTGTGTAGGAAGCACAGTTCTTTTGTTCTGAGCAAGCTCACTGTTCTGGCCCTATAGGAAACACAGGAGAGTAGAAGAGTGCTGTTTTCTCAAAAGCAGAGTGTGTTTCTTGCAAGGCGAGCTAGCGTTTGTTTCCCAGTCCTAAACGGAGTTGAATCCCATGCAGTTTCTGGTCCTACGAGCAAGAGTTGTTTTCTGCTAAGAAGAGTCACTCTTGCGCTCCCATTGCCATACACAGTGCAAATAGCACTCGCGTCTGTTCCCAGCAAGTACAGTGTATTGGACTGCAGAGAAGCTACTGTTCTTGTCAGTTTCCTAAGCAGAGTTGAACTAGATATGCCCCGTGTGTGTAGGAAGCACAGTTCTTTTGTTCTGAGCAAGCTAACTGTTCTGGCCCTATAGGAAACACAGGAGAGTAGAAGAGTGCTGTTTTCTCTTAAGCAGAGTGTGTTTCTTGCAAGGCGAGCTAGCGTTTGTTTCCCAGTCCTAAACGGAGTTGAATCCCATGCAGTTTCTGGTCCTACGAGCAAGAGTTGTTTTCTGTTAAGAAGAGTCACTATTGCGCTCCCATTGCCATACACAGTGCATATAGCACTCGCATCTGTTCCCAGCAAGTACAGTGTATTGGACTGAAGAGAAGCTACTGTTCTGGTCAGTTTCCTAAGCAGAGTTGAACTAGATATGCCCCGTGTGTGTAGGAAGCACAGTTCTTTTGTTCTGAGCAAGCTCACTGTTCTGGCCCTATAGGAAACACAGGAGAGTAGAAGAGTGCTGTTTTCTCAAAAGCAGAGTGTGTTTCTTGCAAGGCGAGCTAGCGTTTGTTTCCCAGTCCTAAACGGAGTTGAATCCCATGCAGTTTCTGGTCCTACGAGCAAGAGTTGTTTTCTGCTAAGAAGAGTCACTCTTGCGCTCCCATTGCCATACACAGTGCAAATAGCACTCGCGTCTGTTCCCAGCAAGTACAGTGTATTGGACTGAAGAGAAGCTACTGTTCTGGTCAGTTTCCTAAGCAGAGTTGAACTAGATATGCCCCGTGTGTGTAGGAAGCACAGTTCTTTTGTTCTGAGCAAGCTCACTGTTCTGGCCCTATAGGAAACACAGGAGAGTAGAAGAGTGCTGTTTTCTCAAAAGCAGAGTGTGTTTCTGGCAAGGCGAGCTAGCGTTTGCTTCCCAGTCCTAAACGGAGTTGAATCCCATGCAGTTTCTGGTCCTACGAGCAAGAGTTGTTTTCTGCTAAGAAGAGTCACTCTTGCGCTCCCATTGCCATACACAGTGCAAATAGCACTCGCGTCTGTTCCCAGCAAGTACAGTGTATTGGACTGAAGAGAAGCTACTGTTCTTGTCAGTTTCCTAAGCAGAGTTGAACTAGATATGCCCCGTGTGTGTAGGAAGCACAGTTCTTTTGTTCTGAGCAAGCTCACTGTTCTGGCCCTATAGGAAACACAGGAGAGTAGAAGAGTGCTGTTTTCTCAAAAGCAGAGTGTGTTTCTTGCAAGGCGAGCTAGCGTTTGTTTCCCAGTCCTAAAGGGAGTTGAATCCCATGCAGTTTCTGGTCCTACGAGCAAGAGTTGTTTTCTGCTAAGAAGAGTCACTATTGCGCTCCCATTGCCATACACAGTGCAAATAGCACTCGCGTCTGTTCCCAGCAAGTACAGTGTATTGGACTGCAGAGAAGCTACTGTTCTCGTGAGTTTCCTAAGCAGAGTTGAACTAGATATGCCCCGTGTGTGTAGGAAGAACAGTTCTTTTGTTCTGAGCAAGCTCACTGTTCTGGCCCTATAGGAAACACAGGAGAGTAGAAGAGTGCTGTTTTCTCAAAAGCAGAGTGTGTTTCTTGCAAGGCGAGCTAGCGTTTGTTTCCCAGTCCTAAACGGAGTTGAATCCCATGCAGTTTCTGGTCCTACGAGCAAGAGTTGTTTTCTGCTAAGAAGAGTCACTCTTGCGCTCCCATTGCCATACACAGTGCAAATAGCACTCGCGTCTGTTCCCAGCAAGTACAGTGTATTGGACTGAAGAGAAGCTACTGTTCTGGTCAGTTTCCTAAGCAGAGTTGAACTAGATATGCCCCGTGTGTGTAGGAAGCACAGTTCTTTTGTTCTGAGCAAGCTCACTGTTCTGGCCCTATAGGAAACACAGGAGAGTAGAAGAGTGCTGTTTTCTCAAAAGCAGAGTGTGTTTCTTGCAAGGCGAGCTAGCGTTTGTTTCCCAGTCCTAAACGGAGTTGAATCCCATGCAGTTTCTGGTCCTACGAGCAAGAGTTGTTTTCTGCTAAGAAGAGTCACTCTTGCGCTCCCATTGCCATACACAGTGCAAATAGCACTCGCGTCTGTTCCCAGCAAGTACAGTGTATTGGACTGCAGAGAAGCTACTGTTCTGGTCAGTTTCCTAAGCAGAGTTGAACTAGATATGCCCCGTGTGTGTAGGAAGCACAGTTCTTTTGTTCTGAGCAAGCTCACTGTTCTGGCCCTATAGGAAACACAGGAGAGTAGAAGAGTGCTGTTTTCTCAAAAGCAGAGTGTGTTTCTTGCAAGGCGAGCTAGCGTTTGTTTCCCAGTCCTAAACGGAGTTGAATCCCATGCAGTTTCTGGTCCTACGAGCAAGAGTTGTTTTCTGCTAAGAAGAGTCACTCTTGCGCTCCCATTGCCATACACAGTGCAAATAGCACTCGCGTCTGTTCCCAGCAAGTACAATGTATTGGACTGAAGAGAAGCTACTGTTCTGGTCAGTTTCCTAAGCAGAGTTGAACTAGATATGCCCCGTGTGTGTAGGAAGCACAGTTCTTTTGTTCTGAGCAAGCTCACTGTTCTGGCCCTATAGGAAACACAGGAGAGTAGAAGAGTGCTGTTTTCTCAAAAGCAGAGTGTGTTTCTTGCAAGGCGAGCTAGCGTTTGTTTCCCAGTCCTAAACGGAGTTGAATCCCATGCAGTTTCTGGTCCTACGAGCAAGAGTTGTTTTCTGCTAAGAAGAGTCACTCTTGCGCTCCCATTGCCATACACAGTGCAAATAGCACTCGCGTCTGTTCCCAGCAAGTACAGTGTATTGGACTGAAGAGAAGCTACTGTTCTGGTCAGTTTCCTAAGCAGAGTTGAACTAGATATGCCCCGTGTGTGTAGGAAGCACAGTTCTTTTGTTCTGAGCAAGCTCACTGTTCTGGCCCTATAGGAAACACAGGAGAGTAGAAGAGTGCTGTTTTCTCAAAAGCAGAGTGTGTTTCTTGCAAGGCGAGCTAGCGTTTGTTTCCCAGTCCTAAACGGAGTTGAATCCCATGCAGTTTCTGGTCCTACGAGCAAGAGTTGTTTTCTGCTAAGAAGAGTCACTCTTGCGCTCCCATTGCCATACACAGTGCAAATAGCACTCGCGTCTGTTCCCAGCAAGTACAGTGTATTGGACTGAAGAGAAGCTACTGTTCTGGTCAGTTTCCTAAGCAGAGTTGAACTAGATATGCCCCGTGTGTGTAGGAAGCACAGTTCTTTTGTTCTGAGCAAGCTCACTGTTCTGGCCCTATAGGAAACACAGGAGAGTAGAAGAGTGCTGTTTTCTCAAAAGCAGAGTGTGTTTCTTGCAAGGCGAGCTAGCGTTTGTTTCCCAGTCCTAAACGGAGTTGAATCCCATGCAGTTTCTGGTCCTACGAGCAAGAGTTGTTTTCTGCTAAGAAGAGTCACTCTTGCGCTCCCATTGCCATACACAGTGCAAATAGCACTCGCGTCTGTTCCCAGCAAGTACAGTGTATTGGACTGAAGAGAAGCTACTGTTCTGGTCAGTTTCCTAAGCAGAGTTGAACTAGATATGCCCCGTGTGTGTAGGAAGCACAGTTCTTTTGTTCTGAGCAAGCTCACTGTTCTGGCCCTATAGGAAACACAGGAGAGTAGAAGAGTGCTGTTTTCTCAAAAGCAGAGTGTGTTTCTTGCAAGGCGAGCTAGCGTTTGTTTCCCAGTCCTAAACGGAGTTGAATCCCATGCAGTTTCTGGTCCTACGAGCAAGAGTTGTTTTCTGCTAAGAAGAGTCACTCTTGCGCTCCCATTGCCATACACAGTGCAAATAGCACTCGCGTCTGTTCCCAGCAAGTACAGTGTATTGGACTGCAGAGAAGCTACTGTTCTTGTCAGTTTCCTAAGCAGAGTTGAACTAGATATGCCCCGTGTGTGTAGGAAGCACAGTTCTTTTGTTCTGAGCAAGCTAACTGTTCTGGCCCTATAGGAAACACAGGAGAGTAGAAGAGTGCTGTTTTCTCTTAAGCAGAGTGTGTTTCTTGCAAGGCGAGCTAGCGTTTGTTTCCCAGTCCTAAACGGAGTTGAATCCCATGCAGTTTCTGGTCCTACGAGCAAGAGTTGTTTTCTGTTAAGAAGAGTCACTATTGCGCTCCCATTGCCATACACAGTGCATATAGCACTCGCATCTGTTCCCAGCAAGTACAGTGTATTGGACTGAAGAGAAGCTACTGTTCTGGTCAGTTTCCTAAGCAGAGTTGAACTAGATATGCCCCGTGTGTGTAGGAAGCACAGTTCTTTTGTTCTGAGCAAGCTCACTGTTCTGGCCCTATAGGAAACACAGGAGAGTAGAAGAGTGCTGTTTTCTCAAAAGCAGAGTGTGTTTCTTGCAAGGCGAGCTAGCGTTTGTTTCCCAGTCCTAAACGGAGTTGAATCCCATGCAGTTTCTGGTCCTACGAGCAAGAGTTGTTTTCTGCTAAGAAGAGTCACTCTTGCGCTCCCATTGCCATACACAGTGCAAATAGCACTCGCGTCTGTTCCCAGCAAGTACAGTGTATTGGACTGAAGAGAAGCTACTGTTCTGGTCAGTTTCCTAAGCAGAGTTGAACTAGATATGCCCCGTGTGTGTAGGAAGCACAGTTCTTTTGTTCTGAGCAAGCTCACTGTTCTGGCCCTATAGGAAACACAGGAGAGTAGAAGAGTGCTGTTTTCTCAAAAGCAGAGTGTGTTTCTGGCAAGGCGAGCTAGCGTTTGCTTCCCAGTCCTAAACGGAGTTGAATCCCATGCAGTTTCTGGTCCTACGAGCAAGAGTTGTTTTCTGCTAAGAAGAGTCACTCTTGCGCTCCCATTGCCATACACAGTGCAAATAGCACTCGCGTCTGTTCCCAGCAAGTACAGTGTATTGGACTGAAGAGAAGCTACTGTTCTTGTCAGTTTCCTAAGCAGAGTTGAACTAGATATGCCCCGTGTGTGTAGGAAGCACAGTTCTTTTGTTCTGAGCAAGCTCACTGTTCTGGCCCTATAGGAAACACAGGAGAGTAGAAGAGTGCTGTTTTCTCAAAAGCAGAGTGTGTTTCTTGCAAGGCGAGCTAGCGTTTGTTTCCCAGTCCTAAAGGGAGTTGAATCCCATGCAGTTTCTGGTCCTACGAGCAAGAGTTGTTTTCTGCTAAGAAGAGTCACTATTGCGCTCCCATTGCCATACACAGTGCAAATAGCACTCGCGTCTGTTCCCAGCAAGTACAGTGTATTGGACTGAAGAGAAGCTACTGTTCTCGTGAGTTTCCTAAGCAGAGTTGAACTAGATATGCCCCGTGTGTGTAGGAAGCACAGTTCTTTTGTTCTGAGCAAGCTCACTGTTCTGGCCCTATAGGAAACACAGGAGAGTAGAAGAGTGCTGTTTTCTCAAAAGCAGAGTGTGTTTCTTGCAAGGCGAGCTAGCGTTTGTTTCCCAGTCCTAAACGGAGTTGAATCCCATGCAGTTTCTGGTCCTACGAGCAAGAGTTGTTTTCTGCTAAGAAGAGTCACTCTTGCGCTCCCATTGCCATACACAGTGCAAATAGCACTCGCGTCTGTTCCCAGCAAGTACAGTGTATTGGACTGAAGAGAAGCTACTGTTCTGGTCAGTTTCCTAAGCAGAGTTGAACTAGATATGCCCCGTGTGTGTAGGAGGCACAGTTCTTTTGTTCTGAGCAAGCTCACTGTTCTGGCCCTATAGGAAACACAGGAGAGTAGAAGAGTGCTGTTTTCTCAAAAGCAGAGTGTGTTTCTTGCAAGGCGAGCTAGCGTTTGTTTCCCAGTCCTAAACGGAGTTGAATCCCATGCAGTTTCTGGTCCTACGAGCAAGAGTTGTTTTCTGCTAAGAAGAGTCACTCTTGCGCTCCCATTGCCATACACAGTGCAAATAGCACTCGCGTCTGTTCCCAGCAAGTACAGTGTATTGGACTGCAGAGAAGCTACTGTTCTTGTCAGTTTCCTAAGCAGAGTTGAACTAGATATGCCCCGTGTGTGTAGGAAGCACAGTTCTTTTGTTCTGAGCAAGCTCACTGTTCTGGCCCTATAGGAAACACAGGAGAGTAGAAGAGTGCTGTTTTCTCAAAAGCAGAGTGTGTTTCTTGCAAGGCGAGCTAGCGTTTGTTTCCCAGTCCTAAACGGAGTTGAATCCCATGCAGTTTCTGGTCCTACGAGCAAGAGTTGTTTTCTGCTAAGAAGAGTCACTCTTGCGCTCCCATTGCCATACACAGTGCAAATAGCACTCGCGTCTGTTCCCAGCAAGTACAGTGTATTGGACTGAAGAGAAGCTACTGTTCTGGTCAGTTTCCTAAGCAGAGTTGAACTAGATATGCCCCGTGTGTGTAGGAAGCACAGTTCTTTTGTTCTGAGCAAGCTCACTGTTCTGGCCCTATAGGAAACACAGGAGAGTAGAAGAGTGCTGTTTTCTCAAAAGCAGAGTGTGTTTCTTGCAAGGCGAGCTAGCGTTTGTTTCCCAGTCCTAAACGGAGTTGAATCCCATGCAGTTTCTGGTCCTACGAGCAAGAGTTGTTTTCTGCTAAGAAGAGTCACTCTTGCGCTCCCATTGCCATACACAGTGCAAATAGCACTCGCGTCTGTTCCCAGCAAGTACAGTGTATTGGACTGAAGAGAAGCTACTGTTCTGGTCAGTTTCCTAAGCAGAGTTGAACTAGATATGCCCCGTGTGTGTAGGAAGCACAGTTCTTTTGTTCTGAGCAAGCTCACTGTTCTGGCCCTATAGGAAACACAGGAGAGTAGAAGAGTGCTGTTTTCTCAAAAGCAGAGTGTGTTTCTTGCAAGGCGAGCTAGCGTTTGTTTCCCAGTCCTAAACGGAGTTGAATCCCATGCAGTTTCTGGTCCTACGAGCAAGAGTTGTTTTCTGCTAAGAAGAGTCACTCTTGCGCTCCCATTGCCATACACAGTGCAAATAGCACTCGCGTCTGTTCCCAGCAAGTACAGTGTATTGGACTGCAGAGAAGCTACTGTTCTGGTCAGTTTCCTAAGCAGAGTTGAACTAGATATGCCCCGTGTGTGTAGGAAGAACAGTTCTTTTGTTCTGAGCAAGCTCACTGTTCTGGCCCTATAGGAAACACAGGAGAGTAGAAGAGTGCTGTTTTCTCAAAAGCAGAGTGTGTTTCTTGCAAGGCGAGCTAGCGTTTGTTTCCCAGTCCTAAACGGAGTTGAATCCCATGCAGTTTCTGGTCCTACGAGCAAGAGTTTTTTTCTGCTAAGAAGAGTCACTCTTGCGCTCCCATTGCCATACACAGTGCAAATAGCACTCGCGTCTGTTCCCAGCAAGTACAGTGTATTGGACTGAAGAGAAGCTACTGTTCTTGTCAGTTTCCTAAGCAGAGTTGAACTAGATATGCCCCGTGTGTGTAGGAAGCACAGTTCTTTTGTTCTGAGCAAGCTCACTGTTCTGGCCCTATAGGAAACACAGGAGAGTAGAAGAGTGCTGTTTTCTCAAAAGCAGAGTGTGTTTCTTGCAAGGCGAGCTAGCGTTTGTTTCCCAGTCCTAAACGGAGTTGAATCCCATGCAGTTTCTGGTCCTACGAGCAAGAGTTGTTTTCTGCTAAGAAGAGTCACTCTTGCGCTCCCATTGCCATACACAGTGCAAATAGCACTCGCGTCTGTTCCCAGCAAGTACAGTGTATTGGACTGCAGAGAAGCTACTGTTCTGGTCAGTTTCCTAAGCAGAGTTGAACTAGATATGCCCCGTGTGTGTAGGAAGCACAGTTCTTTTGTTCTGAGCAAGCTCACTGTTCTGGCCCTATAGGAAACACAGGAGAGTAGAAGAGTGCTGTTTTCTCAAAAGCAGAGTGTGTTTCTTGCAAGGC
Organism: Peromyscus eremicus; assembly: GCF_949786415.1. Taxonomy (NCBI): domain Eukaryota; kingdom Metazoa; phylum Chordata; class Mammalia; order Rodentia; family Cricetidae; genus Peromyscus; species Peromyscus eremicus. The sequence goes on from NW_026735312.1 coordinate 65,484, forward strand.
GAGCTAGCGTTTGTTTCCCAGTCCTAAACGGAGTTGAATCCCATGCAGTTTCTGGTCCTACGAGCAAGAGTTTTTTTCTGCTAAGAAGAGTCACTCTTGCGCTCCCATTGCCATACACAGTGCAAATAGCACTCGCGTCTGTTCCCAGCAAGTACAGTGTATTGGACTGAAGAGAAGCTACTGTTCTGGTCAGTTTCCTAAGCAGAGTTGAACTAGATATGCCCCGTGTGTGTAGGAAGCACAGTTCTTTTGTTCTGAGCAAGCTCACTGTTCTGGCCCTATAGGAAACACAGGAGAGTAGAAGAGTGCTGTTTTCTCAAAAGCAGAGTGTGTTTCTTGCAAGGCGAGCTAGCGTTTGTTTCCCAGTCCTAAACGGAGTTGAATCCCATGCAGTTTCTGGTCCTACGAGCAAGAGTTGTTTTCTGCTAAGAAGAGTCACTCTTGCGCTCCCATTGCCATACACAGTGCAAATAGCACTCGCGTCTGTTCCCAGCAAGTACAGTGTATTGGACTGCAGAGAAGCTACTGTTCTGGTCAGTTTCCTAAGCAGAGTTGAACTAGATATGCCCCGTGTGTGTAGGAAGCACAGTTCTTTTGTTCTGAGCAAGCTCACTGTTCTGGCCCTATAGGAAACACAGGAGAGTAGAAGAGTGCTGTTTTCTCAAAAGCAGAGTGTGTTTCTTGCAAGGCGAGCTAGCGTTTGTTTCCCAGTCCTAAACGGAGTTGAATCCCATGCAGTTTCTGGTCCTACGAGCAAGAGTTTTTTTCTGCTAAGAAGAGTCACTCTTGCGCTCCCATTGCCATACACAGTGCAAATAGCACTCGCGTCTGTTCCCAGCAAGTACAGTGTATTGGACTGAAGAGAAGCTACTGTTCTGGTCAGTTTCCTAAGCAGAGTTGAACTAGATATGCCCCGTGTGTGTAGGAAGCACAGTTCTTTTGTTCTGAGCAAGCTCACTGTTCTGGCCCTATAGGAAACACAGGAGAGTAGAAGAGTGCTGTTTTCTCAAAAGCAGAGTGTGTTTCTTGCAAGGCGAGCTAGCGTTTGTTTCCCAGTCCTAAACGGAGTTGAATCCCATGCAGTTTCTGGTCCTACGAGCAAGAGTTGTTTTCTGCTAAGAAGAGTCACTCTTGCGCTCCCATTGCCATACACAGTGCAAATAGCACTCGCGTCTGTTCCCAGCAAGTACAGTGTATTGGACTGAAGAGAAGCTACTGTTCTGGTCAGTTTCCTAAGCAGAGTTGAACTAGATATGCCCCGTGTGTGTAGGAAGCACAGTTCTTTTGTTCTGAGCAAGCTCACTGTTCTGGCCCTATAGGAAACACAGGAGAGTAGAAGAGTGCTGTTTTCTCAAAAGCAGAGTGTGTTTCTTGCAAGGCGAGCTAGCGTTTGTTTCCCAGTCCTAAACGGAGTTGAATCCCATGCAGTTTCTGGTCCTACGAGCAAGAGTTGTTTTCTGCTAAGAAGAGTCACTCTTGCGCTCCCATTGCCATACACAGTGCAAATAGCACTCGCGTCTGTTCCCAGCAAGTACAGTGTATTGGACTGAAGAGAAGCTACTGTTCTTGTCAGTTTCCTAAGCAGAGTTGAACTAGATATGCCCCGTGTGTGTAGGAAGCACAGTTCTTTTGTTCTGAGCAAGCTCACTGTTCTGGCCCTATAGGAAACACAGGAGAGTAGAAGAGTGCTGTTTTCTCAAAAGCAGAGTGTGTTTCTTGCAAGGCGAGCTAGCGTTTGTTTCCCAGTCCTAAACGGAGTTGAATCCCATGCAGTTTCTGGTCCTACGAGCAAGAGTTGTTTTCTGCTAAGAAGAGTCACTCTTGCGCTCCCATTGCCATACACAGTGCAAATAGCACTCGCGTCTGTTCCCAGCAAGTACAGTGTATTGGACTGAAGAGAAGCTACTGTTCTTGTCAGTTTCCTAAGCAGAGTTGAACTAGATATGCCCCGTGTGTGTAGGAAGCACAGTTCTTTTGTTCTGAGCAAGCTCACTGTTCTGGCCCTATAGGAAACACAGGAGAGTAGAAGAGTGCTGTTTTCTCAAAAGCAGAGTGTGTTTCTTGCAAGGCGAGCTAGCGTTTGTTTCCCAGTCCTAAACGGAGTTGAATCCCATGCAGTTTCTGGTCCTACGAGCAAGAGTTGTTTTCTGCTAAGAAGAGTCACTCTTGCGCTCCCATTGCCATACACAGTGCAAATAGCACTCGCGTCTGTTCCCAGCAAGTACAGTGTATTGGACTGAAGAGAAGCTACTGTTCTTGTCAGTTTCCTAAGCAGAGTTGAACTAGATATGCCCCGTGTGTGTAGGAAGCACAGTTCTTTTGTTCTGAGCAAGCTCACTGTTCTGGCCCTATAGGAAACACAGGAGAGTAGAAGAGTGCTGTTTTCTCAAAAGCAGAGTGTGTTTCTTGCAAGGCGAGCTAGCGTTTGTTTCCCAGTCCTAAACGGAGTTGAATCCCATGCAGTTTCTGGTCCTACGAGCAAGAGTTGTTTTCTGCTAAGAAGAGTCACTCTTGCGCTCCCATTGCCATACACAGTGCATATAGCACTCGCGTCTGTTCCAAGCAAGTACAGTGTATTGGACTGAAGAGAAGCTACTGTTCTTGTCAGTTTCCTAAGCACAGTTGAACTAGATATGCCCCGTGTGTGTAGGAAGCACAGTTCTTTTGTTCTGAGCAAGCTCACTGTTCTGGCCCTATAGGAAACACAGGAGAGTAGAAGAGTGCTGTTTTCTCAAAAGCAGAGTGTGTTTCTTGCAAGGCGAGCTAGCGTTTGTTTCCCAGTCCTAAACGGAGTTGAATCCCATGCAGTTTCTGGTCCTACGAGCAAGAGTTGTTTTCTGCTAAGAAGAGTCACTCTTGCGCTCCCATTGCCATACACAGTGCAAATAGCACTCGCGTCTGTTCCCAGCAAGTACAGTGTATTGGACTGAAGAGAAGCTACTGTTCTGGTCAGTTTCCTAAGCAGAGTTGAACTAGATATGCCCCGTGTGTGTAGGAAGCACAGTTCTTTTGTTCTGAGCAAGCTCACTGTTCTGGCCCTATAGGAAACACAGGAGAGTAGAAGAGTGCTGTTTTCTCAAAAGCAGAGTGTGTTTCTTGCAAGGTGAGCTAGCGTTTGTTTCCCAGTCCTAAACGGAGTTGAATCCCATGCAGTTTCTGGTCCTACGAGCAAGAGTTGTTTTCTGCTAAGAAGAGTCACTCTTGCGCTCCCATTGCCATACACAGTGCAAATAGCACTCGCGTCTGTTCCCAGCAAGTACAGTGTATTGGACTGAAGAGAAGCTACTGTTCTGGTCAGTTTCCTAAGCAGAGTTGAACTAGATATGCCCCGTGTATGTAGGAAGCACAGTTCTTTTGTTCTGAGCAAGCTCACTGTTCTGGCCCTATAGGAAACACAGGAGAGTAGAAGAGTGCTGTTTTCTCAAAAGCAGAGTGTGTTTCTTGCAAGGCGAGCTAGCGTTTGTTTCCCAGTCCTAAACTGAGTTGAATCCCATGCAGTTTCTGGTCCTACGAGCAAGAGTTGTTTTCTGCTAAGAAGAGTCACTATTGCGCTCCCATTGCCATACACAGTGCATATAGCACTCGCGTCTGTTCCCAGCAAGTACAGTGTATTGGACTGAAGAGAAGCTACTGTTCTTGTCAGTTTCCTAAGCAGAGTTGAACTAGATATGCCCCGTGTGTGTAGGAAGCACAGTTCTTTTGTTCTGAGCAAGCTCACTGTTCTGGCCCTATAGGAAACACAGGAGAGTAGAAGAGTGCTGTTTTCTCAAAAGCAGAGTGTGTTTCTTGCAAGGCGAGCTAGCGTTTGTTTCCCAGTCCTAAACGGAGTTGAATCCCATGCAGTTTCTGGTCCTACGAGCAAGAGTTGTTTTCTGCTAAGAAGAGTCACTCTTGCGCTCCCATTGCCATACACAGTGCAAATAGCACTCGCGTCTGTTCCCAGCAAGTACAGTGTATTGGACTGAAGAGAAGCTACTGTTCTTGTCAGTTTCCTAAGCAGAGTTGAACTAGATATGCCCCGTGTGTGTAGGAAGCACAGTTCTTTTGTTCTGAGCAAGCTCACTGTTCTGGCCCTATAGGAAACACAGGAGAGTAGAAGAGTGCTGTTTTCTCAAAAGCAGAGTGTGTTTCTTGCAAGGCGAGCTAGCGTTTGTTTCCCAGTCCTAAACGGAGTTGAATCCCATGCAGTTTCTGGTCCTACGAGCAAGAGTTGTTTTCTGCTAAGAAGAGTCACTCTTGCGCTCCCATTGCCATACACAGTGCAAATAGCACTCGCGTCTGTTCCCAGCAAGTACAGTGTATTGGACTGAAGAGAAGCTACTGTTCTGGTCAGTTTCCTAAGCAGAGTTGAACTAGATATGCCCCGTGTGTGTAGGAAGCACAGTTCTTTTGTTCTGAGCAAGCTCACTGTTCTGGCCCTATAGGAAACACAGGAGAGTAGAAGAGTGCTGTTTTCTCAAAAGCAGAGTGTGTTTCTTGCAAGGCGAGCTAGCGTTTGTTTCCCAGTCCTAAACGGAGTTGAATCCCATGCAGTTTCTGGTCCTACGAGCAAGAGTTGTTTTCTGCTAAGAAGAGTCACTCTTGCGCTCCCATTGCCATACACAGTGCAAATAGCACTCGCGTCTGTTCCCAGCAAGTACAGTGTATTGGACTGAAGAGAAGCTACTGTTCTTGTCAGTTTCCTAAGCAGAGTTGAACTAGATATGCCCCGTGTGTGTAGGAAGCACAGTTCTTTTGTTCTGAGCAAGCTCACTGTTCTGGCCCTATAGGAAACACAGGAGAGTAGAAGAGTGCTGTTTTCTCAAAAGCAGAGAGTGTTTCTTGCAAGGCGAGCTAGCATTTGTTTCCCAGTCCTAAACGGAGTTGAATCCCATGCAGTTTCTGGTCCTACGAGCCAGAGTTGTTTTCTGCTAAGAAGAGTCACTCTTGCGCTCCCTTTGCCATACACAGTGCAAATAGCACTCGCGTCTGTTCCCAGCAAGTACAGTGTATTGGACTGAAGAGAAGCTACTGTTCTTGTCAGTTTCCTAAGCAGAGTTGAACTAGATATGCCCCGTGTGTGTAGGAAGCACAGTTCTTTTGTTCTGAGCAAGCTCACTGTTCTGGCCCTATAGGAAACACAGGAGAGTAGAAGAGTGCTGTTTTCTCAAAAGCAGAGTGTGTTTCTTGCAAGGCGAGCTAGCGTTTGTTTCCCAGTCCTAAACGGAGTTGAATCCCATGCAGTTTCTGGTCCTACGAGCAAGAGTTGTTTTCTGCTAAGAAGAGTCACTCTTGCGCTCCCATTGCCATACACAGTGCAAATAGCACTCGCGTCTGTTCCCAGCAAGTACAGTGTATTGGACTGAAGAGAAGCTACTGTTCTTGTCAGTTTCCTAAGCAGAGTTGAACTAGATATGCCCCGTGTGTGTAGGAAGCACAGTTCTTTTGTTCTGAGCAAGCTCACTGTTCTGGCCCTATAGGAAACACAGGAGAGTAGAAGAGTGCTGTTTTCTCAAAAGCAGAGTGTGTTTCTTGCAAGGCGAGCTAGCGTTTGTTTCCCAGTCCTAAACGGAGTTGAATCCCATGCAGTTTCTGGTCCTACGAGCAAGAGTTGTTTTCTGCTAAGAAGAGTCACTATTGCGCTCCCATTGCCATACACAGTGCATATAGCACTCGCGTCTGTTCCAAGCAAGTACAGTGTATTGGACTGAAGAGAAGCTACTGTTCTAGTCAGTTTCCTAAGCAGAGTTGAACTAGATATGCCCCGTGTGTGTAGGAAGCACAGTTCTTTTGTTCTGAGCAAGCTCACTGTTCTGGCCCTATAGGAAACACAGGAGAGTAGAAGAGTGCTGTTTTCTCAAAAGCAGAGTGTGTTTCTTGCAAGGCGAGCTAGCGTTTGTTTCCCAGTCCTAAACGGAGTTGAATCCCATGCAGTTTCTGGTCCTACGAGCAAGAGTTGTTTTCTGCTAAGAAGAGTCACTCTTGCGCTCCCATTGCCAGACACAGTGCAAATAGCACTCGCGTCTGTTCCCAGCAAGTACAGTGTATTGGACTGAAGAGAAGCTACTGTTCTGGTCAGTTTCCTAAGCAGAGTTGAACTAGATATGCCCCGTGTGTGTAGGAAGCACAGTTCGTTTGTTCTGAGCAAGCTCACTGTTCTGGCCCTATAGGAAACACAGGAGAGTAGAAGAGTGCTGTTTTCTCAAAAGCAGAGTGTGTTTCTTGCAAGGTGAGCTAGCGTTTGTTTCCCAGTCCTAAACGGAGTTGAATCCCATGCAGTTTCTGGTCCTACGAGCAAGAGTTGTTTTCTGCTAAGAAGAGTCACTCTTGCGCTCCCATTGCCATACACAGTGCAAATAGCACTCGCGTCTGTTCCCAGCAAGTACAGTGTATTGGACTGAAGAGAAGCTACTGTTCTGGTCAGTTTCCTAAGCAGAGTTGAACTAGATATGCCCCGTGTATGTAGGAAGCACAGTTCTTTTGTTCTGAGCAAGCTCACTGTTCTGGCCCTATAGGAAACACAGGAGAGTAGAAGAGTGCTGTTTTCTCAAAAGCAGAGTGTGTTTCTTGCAAGGCGAGCTAGCGTTTGTTTCCCAGTCCTAAACGGAGTTGAATCCCATGCAGTTTCTGGTCCTACGAGCAAGAGTTGTTTTCTGCTAAGAAGAGTCACTCTTGCGCTCCCATTGCCATACACAGTGCAAATAGCACTCGCGTCTGTTCCTAGCAAGTACAGTGTATTGGACTGCAGAGAAGCTACTGTTCTGGTCAGTTTCCTAAGCAGAGTTGAACTAGATATGCCCCGTGTGTGTAGGAAGCACAGTTCTTTTGTTCTGAGCAAGCTCAATGTTCTGGCCCTATAGGAAACACAGGAGAGTAGAAGAGTGCTGTTTTCTCAAAAGCAGAGTGGGTTTCTTGCAAGGCGAGCTAGCGTTTGTTTCCCAGTCCTAAACGGAGTTGAATCCCATGCAGATTCTGGTCCTACGAGCAAGAGTTGTTTTCTGCTAAGAAGAGTCACTCTTGCGCTCCCATTGCCATACACAGTGCAAATAGCACTCGCGTCTGTTCCCAGCAAGTACAGTGTATTGGACTGAAGAGAAGCTACTGTTCTGGTCAGTTTCCTAAGCAGAGTTGAACTAGATATGCCCCGTGTGTGTAGGAAGCACAGTTCTTTTGTTCTGAGCAAGCTCACTGTTCTGGCCCTATAGGAAACACAGGAGAGTAGAAGAGTGCTGTTTTCTCAAAAGCAGAGTGTGTTTCTTGCAAGGCGAGCTAGCGTTTGTTTCCCAGTCCTAAACTGAGTTGAATCCCATGCAGTTTCTGGTCCTACGAGCAAGAGTTGTTTTCTGCTAAGAAGAGTCACTATTGCGCTCCCATTGCCATACACAGTGCATATAGCACTCGCGTCTGTTCCAAGCAAGTACAGTGTATTGGACTGAAGAGAAGCTACTGTTCTGGTCAGTTTCCTAAGCAGAGTTGAACTAGATATGCCCCGTGTGTGTAGGAAGCACAGTTCTTTTGTTCTGAGCAAGCTCACTGTTCTGGCCCTATAGGAAACACAGGAGAGTAGAAGAGTGCTGTTTTCTCAAAAGCAGAGTGTGTTTCTTGCAAGGCGAGCTAGCGTTTGTTTCCCAGTCCTAAACGGAGTTGAATCCCATGCAGTTTCTGGTCCTACGAGCAAGAGTTGTTTTCTGCTAAGAAGAGTCACTCTTGCGCTCCCATTGCCATACACAGTGCAAATAGCACTCGCGTCTGTTCCCAGCAAGTACAGTGTATTGGACTGAAGAGAAGCTACTGTTCTGGTCAGTTTCCTAAGCAGAGTTGAACTAGATATGCCCCGTGTGTGTAGGAAGCACAGTTCGTTTGTTCTGAGCAAGCTCACTGTTCTGGCCCTATAGGAAACACAGGAGAGTAGAAGAGTGCTGTTTTCTCAAAAGCAGAGTGTGTTTCTTGCAAGGCGAGCTAGCGTTTGTTTCCCAGTCCTAAACGGAGTTGAATCCCATGCAGTTTCTGGTCCTACGAGCAAGAGTTGTTTTCTGCTAAGAAGAGTCACTCTTGCGCTCCCATTGCCATACACAGTGCAAATAGCACTCGCGTCTGTTCCTAGCAAGTAGAGTGTATTGGACTGCAGAGAAGCTACTGTTCTGTTCAGTTTCCTAAGCAGAGTTGAACTAGATATGCCCCGTGTGTGTAGGAAGCACAGTTCTTTTGTTCTGAGCAAGCTCAATGTTCTGGCCCTATAGGAAACACAGGAGAGTAGAAGAGTGCTGTTTTCTCAAAAGCAGAGTGTGTTTCTTGCAAGGCGAGCTAGCGTTTGTTTCCCAGTCCTAAACGGAGTTGAATCCCATGCAGTTTCTGGTCCTACGAGCAAGAGTTGTTTTCTGCTAAGAAGAGTCACTCTTGCGCTCCCATTGCCATACACAGTGCAAATAGCACTCGCGTCTGTTCCCAGCAAGTACAGTGTATTGGACTGAAGAGAAGCTACTGTTCTGGTCAGTTTCCTAAGCAGAGTTGAACTAGATATGCCCCGTGTGTGTAGGAAGCACAGTTCTTTTGTTCTGAGCAAGCTCACTGTTCTGGCCCTATAGGAAACACAGGAGAGTAGAAGAGTGCTGTTTTCTCAAAAGCAGAGTGTGTTTCTTGCAAGGCGAGCTAGCGTTTGTTTCCCAGTCCTAAACGGAGTTGAATCCCATGCAGTTTCTGGTCCTACGAGCAAGAGTTGTTTTCTGCTAAGAAGAGTCACTCTTGCGCTCCCTTTGCCATACACAGTGCAAATAGCACTCGCGTCTGTTCCCAGCAAGTACAGTGTATTGGACTGAAGAGAAGCTACTGTTCTTGTCAGTTTCCTAAGCAGAGTTGAACTAGATATGCCCCGTGTGTGTAGGAAGCACAGTTCTTTTGTTCTGAGCAAGCTCACTGTTCTGGCCCTATAGGAAACACAGGAGAGTAGAAGAGTGCTGTTTTCTCAAAAGCAGAGTGTGTTTCTTGCAAGGCGAGCTAGCGTTTGTTTCCCAGTCCTAAACGGAGTTGAATCCCATGCAGTTTCTGGTCCTACGAGCAAGAGTTGTTTTCTGCTAAGAAGAGTCACTCTTGCGCTCCCATTGCCATACACAGTGCAAATAGCACTCGCGTCTGTTCCCAGCAAGTACAGTGTATTGGACTGAAGAGAAGCTACTGTTCTTGTCAGTTTCCTAAGCAGAGTTGAACTAGATATGCCCCGTGTGTGTAGGAAGCACAGTTCTTTTGTTCTGAGCAAGCTCACTGTTCTGGCCCTATAGGAAACACAGGAGAGTAGAAGAGTGCTGTTTTCTCAAAAGCAGAGTGTGTTTCTTGCAAGGCGAGCTAGCGTTTGTTTCCCAGTCCTAAACGGAGTTGAATCCCATGCAGTTTCTGGTCCTACGAGCAAGAGTTGTTTTCTGCTAAGAAGAGTCACTCTTGCGCTCCCATTGCCATACACAGTGCATATAGCACTCGCGTCTGTTCCAAGCAAGTACAGTGTATTGGACTGAAGAGAAGCTACTGTTCTTGTCAGTTTCCTAAGCAGAGTTGAACTAGATATGCCCCGTGTGTGTAGGAAGCACAGTTCTTTTGTTCTGAGCAAGCTCACTGTTCTGGCCCTATAGGAAACACAGGAGAGTAGAAGAGTGCTGTTTTCTCAAAAGCAGAGTGTGTTTCTTGCAAGGCGAGCTAGCGTTTGTTTCCCAGTCCTAAACGGAGTTGAATCCCATGCAGTTTCTGGTCCTACGAGCAAGAGTTGTTTTCTGCTAAGAAGAGTCACTCTTGCGCTCCCATTGCCATACACAGTGCAAATAGCACTCGCGTCTGTTCCCAGCAAGTACAGTGTATTGGACTGAAGAGAAGCTACTGTTCTGGTCAGTTTCCTAAGCAGAGTTGAACTAGATATGCCCGTGTGTGTAGGAAGCACAGTTCGTTTGTTCTGAGCAAGCTCACTGTTCTGGCCCTATAGGAAACACAGGAGAGTAGAAGAGTGCTGTTTTCTCAAAAGCAGAGTGTGTTTCTTGCAAGGTGAGCTAGCGTTTGTTTCCCAGTCCTAAACGGAGTTGAATCCCATGCAGTTTCTGGTCCTACGAGCAAGAGTTGTTTTCTGCTAAGAAGAGTCACTCTTGCGCTCCCATTGCCATACACAGTGCAAATAGCACTCGCGTCTGTTCCCAGCAAGTACAGTGTATTGGACTGAAGAGAAGCTACTGTTCTGGTCAGTTTCCTAAGCAGAGTTGAACTAGATATGCCCCGTGTATGTAGGAAGCACAGTTCTTTTGTTCTGAGCAAGCTCACTGTTCTGGCCCTATAGGAAACACAGGAGAGTAGAAGAGTGCTGTTTTCTCAAAAGCAGAGTGTGTTTCTTGCAAGGCGAGCTAGCGTTTGTTTCCCAGTCCTAAACGGAGTTGAATCCCATGCAGTTTCTGGTCCTACGAGCAAGAGTTGTTTTCTGCTAAGAAGAGTCACTCTTGCGCTCCCATTGCCATACACAGTGCAAATAGCACTCGCGTCTGTTCCTAGCAAGTAGAGTGTATTGGACTGCAGAGAAGCTACTGTTCTGGTCAGTTTCCTAAGCAGAGTTGAACTAGATATGCCCCGTGTGTGTAGGAAGCACAGTTCTTTTGTTCTGAGCAAGCTCAATGTTCTGGCCCTATAGGAAACACAGGAGAGTAGAAGAGTGCTGTTTTCTCAAAAGCAGAGTGGGTTTCTTGCAAGGCGAGCTAGCGTTTGTTTCCCAGTCCTAAACGGAGTTGAATCCCATGCAGATTCTGGTCCTACGAGCAAGAGTTGTTTTCTGCTAAGAAGAGTCACTCTTGCGCTCCCATTGCCATACACAGTGCAAATAGCACTCGCGTCTGTTCCCAGCAAGTACAGTATTTTGGACTGAAGAGAAGCTACTGTTCTGGTCAGTTTCCTAAGCAGAGTTGAACTAGATATGCCCCGTGTGTGTAGGAAGCACAGTTCTTTTGTTCTGAGCAAGCTCACTGTTCTGGCCCTATAGGAAACACAGGAGAGTAGAAGAGTGCTGTTTTCTCAAAAGCAGAGTGTGTTTCTTGCAAGGCGAGCTAGCGTTTGTTTCCCAGTCCTAAACTGAGTTGAATCCCATGCAGTTTCTGGTCCTACGAGCAAGAGTTGTTTTCTGCTAAGAAGAGTCACTATTGCGCTCCCATTGCCATACACAGTGCATATAGCACTCGCGTCTGTTCCAAGCAAGTACAGTGTATTGGACTGAAGAGAAGCTACTGTTCTGGTCAGTTTCCTAAGCAGAGTTGAACTAGATATGCCCCGTGTGTGTAGGAAGCACAGTTCTTTTGTTCTGAGCAAGCTCACTGTTCTGGCCCTATAGGAAACACAGGAGAGTAGAAGAGTGCTGTTTTCTCAAAAGCAGAGTGTGTTTCTTGCAAGGCGAGCTAGCGTTTGTTTCCCAGTCCTAAACGGAGTTGAATCCCATGCAGTTTCTGGTCCTACGAGCAAGAGTTGTTTTCTGCTAAGAAGAGTCACTCTTGCGCTCCCATTGCCATACACAGTGCAAATAGCACTCGCGTCTGTTCCCAGCAAGTACAGTGTATTGGACTGAAGAGAAGCTACTGTTCTGGTCAGTTTCCTAAGCAGAGTTGAACTAGATATGCCCCGTGTGTGTAGGAAGCACAGTTCGTTTGTTCTGAGCAAGCTCACTGTTCTGGCCCTATAGGAAACACAGGAGAGTAGAAGAGTGCTGTTTTCTCAAAAGCAGAGTGTGTTTCTTGCAAGGTGAGCTAGCGTTTGTTTCCCAGTCCTAAACGGAGTTGAATCCCATGCAGTTTCTGGTCCTACGAGCAAGAGTTGTTTTCTGCTAAGAAGAGTCACTCTTGCGCTCCCATTGCCATACACAGTGCAAATAGCACTCGCGTCTGTTCCCAGCAAGTACAGTGTATTGGACTGAAGAGAAGCTACTGTTCTGGTCAGTTTCCTAAGCAGAGTTGAACTAGATATGCCCCGTGTATGTAGGAAGCACAGTTCTTTTGTTCTGAGCAAGCTCACTGTTCTGGCCCTATAGGAAACACAGGAGAGTAGAAGAGTGCTGTTTTCTCAAAAGCAGAGTGTGTTTCTTGCAAGGCGAGCTAGTGTTTGTTTCCCAGTCCTAAACGGAGTTGAATCCCATGCAGTTTCTGGTCCTACGAGCAAGAGTTGTTTTCTGCTAAGAAGAGTCACTCTTGCGCTCCCATTGCCATACACAGTGCAAATAGCACTCGCGTCTGTTCCCAGCAAGTACAGTGTATTGGACTGAAGAGAAGCTACTGTTCTTGTCAGTTTCCTAAGCAGAGTTGAACTAGATATGCCCCGTGTGTGTAGGAAGCACAGTTCTTTTGTTCTGAGCAAGCTCACTGTTCTGGCCCTATAGGAAACACAGGAGAGTAGAAGAGTGCTGTTTTCTCAAAAGCAGAGTGTGTTTCTTGCAAGGCGAGCTAGCGTTTGTTTCCCAGTCCTAAACGGAGTTGAATCCCATGCAGTTTCTGGTCCTACGACCAAGAGTTGTTTTCTGCTAAGAAGAGTCACTATTGCGCTCCCTTTGCCATACACAGTGCATATAGCACTCGCGTCTGTTCCCAGCAAGTACAGTGTATTGGACTGAAGAGAAGCTACTGTTCTGGTCAGTTTCCTAAGCAGAGTTGAACTAGATATGCCCCGTGTGTGTAGGAAGCACAGTTCGTTTGTTCTGAGCAAGCTCACTGTTCTGGCCCTATAGGAAACACAGGAGAGTAGAAGAGTGCTGTTTTCTCAAAAGCAGAGTGTGTTTCTTGCAAGGTGAGCTAGCGTTTGTTTCCCAGTCCTAAACGGAGTTGAATCCCATGCAGTTTCTGGTCCTACGAGCAAGAGTTGTTTTCTGCTAAGAAGAGTCACTCTTGCGCTCCCATTGCCATACACAGTGCAAATAGCACTCGCGTCTGTTCCCAGCAAGTACAGTGTATTGGACTGAAGAGAAGCTACTGTTCTGGTCAGTTTCCTAAGCAGAGTTGAACTAGATATGCCCCGTGTATGTAGGAAGCACAGTTCTTTTGTTCTGAGCAAGCTCACTGTTCTGGCCCTATAGGAAACACAGGAGAGTAGAAGAGTGCTGTTTTCTCAAAAGCAGAGTGTGTTTCTTGCAAGGCGAGCTAGCGTTTGTTTCCCAGTCCTAAACGGAGTTGAATCCCATGCAGTTTCTGGTCCTACGAGCAAGAGTTGTTTTCTGCTAAGAAGAGTCCCTCTTGCGCTCCCATTGCCATACACAGTGCAAATAGCACTCGCGTCTGTTCCTAGCAAGTAGAGTGTATTGGACTGCAGAGAAGCTACTGTTCTGGTCAGTTTCCTAAGCAGAGTTGAACTAGATATGCCCCGTGTGTGTAGGAAGCACAGTTCTTTTGTTCTGAGCAAGCTCAATGTTCTGGCCCTATAGGAAACACAGGAGAGTAGAAGAGTGCTGTTTTCTCAAAAGCAGAGTGTGTTTCTTGCAAGGCGAGCTAGCGTTTGTTTCCCAGTCCTAAACGGAGTTGAATCCCATGCAGATTCTGGTCCTACGAGCAAGAGTTGTTTTCTGCTAAGAAGAGTCACTCTTGCGCTCCCATTGCCATACACAGTGCAAATAGCACTCGCGTCTGTTCCCAGCAAGTACAGTGTATTGGACTGAAGAGAAGCTACTGTTCTTGTCAGTTTCCTAAGCAGAGTTGAACTAGATATGCCCCGTGTGTGTAGGAAGCACAGTTCTTTTGTTCTGAGCAAGCTCACTGTTCTGGCCCTATAGGAAACACAGGAGAGTAGAAGAGTGCTGTTTTCTCAAAAGCAGAGTGTGTTTCTTGCAAGGCGAGCTAGCGTTTGTTTCCCAGTCCTAAACGGAGTTGAATCCCATGCAGTTTCTGGTCCCAGGACCAAGAGTTGTTTTCTGCTAAGAAGAGTCACTCTTGCGCTCCCATTGCCATACACAGTGCAAATAGCACTCGCGTCTGTTCCCAGCAAGTACAGTGTATTGGACTGAAGAGAAGCTACTGTTCTTGTCAGTTTCCTAAGCAGAGTTGAACTAGATATGCCCCGTGTGTGTAGGAAGCACAGTTCGTTTGTTCTGAGCAAGCTCACTGTTCTGGCCCTATAGGAAACACAGGAGAGTAGAAGAGTGCTGTTTTCTCAAAAGCAGAGTGTGTTTCTTGCAAGGTGAGCTAGCGTTTGTTTCCCAGTCCTAAACGGAGTTGAATCCCATGCAGTTTCTGGTCCTACGAGCAAGAGTTGTTTTCTGCTAAGAAGAGTCACTCTTGCGCTCTCATTGCCATACACAGTGCAAATAGCACTCGCGTCTGTTCCCAGCAAGTACAGTGTATTGGACTGAAGAGAAGCTACTGTTCTGGTCAGTTTCCTAAGCAGAGTTGAACTAGATATGCCCCGTGTATGTAGGAAGCACAGTTCTTTTGTTCTGAGCAAGCTCACTGTTCTGGCCCTATAGGAAACACAGGAGAGTAGAAGAGTGCTGTTTTCTCAAAAGCAGAGTGTGTTTCTTGCAAGGCGAGCTAGCGTTTGTTTCCCAGTCCTAAACGGAGTTGAATCCCATGCAGTTTCTGGTCCTACGAGCAAGAGTTGTTTTCTGCTAAGAAGAGTCACTATTGCGCTCCCATTGCCATACACAGTGCAAATAGCACTCGCGTCTGTTCCTAGCAAGTAGAGTGTATTGGACTGCAGAGAAGCTACTGTTCTGGTCAGTTTCCTAAGCAGAGTTGAACTAGATATGCCCCGTGTGTGTAGGAAGCACAGTTCTTTTGTTCTGAGCAAGCTCAATGTTCTGGCCCTATAGGAAACACAGGAGAGTAGAAGAGTGCTGTTTTCTCAAAAGCAGAGTGGGTTTCTTGCAAGGCGAGCTAGCGTTTGTTTCCCAGTCCTAAACGGAGTTGAATCCCATGCAGATTCTGGTCCTACGAGCAAGAGTTGTTTTCTGCTAAGAAGAGTCACTCTTGCGCTCCCATTGCCATACACAGTGCAAATAGCACTCGCGTCTGTTCCCAGCAAGTACAGTGTATTGGACTGAAGAGAAGCTACTGTTCTGGTCAGTTTCCTAAGCAGAGTTGAACTAGATATGCCCCGTGTGTGTAGGAAGCACAGTTCTTTTGTTCTGAGCAAGCTCACTGTTCTGGCCCTATAGGAAACACAGGAGAGTAGAAGAGTGCTGTTTTCTCAAAAGCAGAGTGTGTTTCTTGCAAGGCGAGCTAGCGTTTGTTTCCCAGTCCTAAACGGAGTTGAATCCCATGCAGTTTCTGGTCCTACGAGCAAGAGTTGTTTTCTGCTAAGAAGAGTCACTCTTGCGCTCCCATTGCCATACACAGTGCAAATAGCACTCGCGTCTGTTCCCAGCAAGTACAGTGTATTGGACTGAAGAGAAGCTACTGTTCTTGTCAGTTTCCTAAGCAGAGTTGAACTAGATATGCCCCGTGTGTGTAGGAAGCACAGTTCTTTTGTTCTGAGCAAGCTCACTGTTCTGGCCCTATAGGAAACACAGGAGAGTAGAAGAGTGCTGTTTTCTCAAAAGCAGAGTGTGTTTCTTGCAAGGCGAGCTAGCGTTTGTTTCCCAGTCCTAAACGGAGTTGAATCCCATGCAGTTTCTGGTCCTATGAGCAAGAGTTGTTTTCTGCTAAGAAGAGTCACTATTGCGCTCCCATTGCCATACACAGTGCAAATAGCACTCGCGTCTGTACCCAGCAAGTACAGTGTATTGGACTGAAGAGAAGCTACTGTTCTTGTCTGTTTCCTAAGCAGAGTTGAACTAGATATGCCCCGTGTGTGTAGGAAGCACAGTTCTTTTGTTCTGAGCAAGCTCACTGTTCTGGCCCTATAGGAAACACAGGAGAGTAGAAGAGTGCTGTTTTCTCAAAAGCAGAGTGTGTTTCTTGCAAGGCGAGCTAGCGTTTGTTTCCCAGTCCTAAACGGAGTTGAATCCCATGCAGTTTCTGGTCCTACGAGCAAGAGTTGTTTTCTGCTAAGAAGAGTCACTATTGCGCTCCCATTGCCATACACAGTGCAAATAGCACTCGCGTCTGTTCCTAGCAAGTAGAGTGTATTGGACTGCAGAGAAGCTACTGTTCTGGTCAGTTTCCTAAGCAGAGTTGAACTAGATATGCCCCGTGTGTGTAGGAAGCACAGTTCTTTTGTTCTGAGCAAGCTCAATGTTCTGGCCCTATAGGAAACACAGGAGAGTAGAAGAGTGCTGTTTTCTCAAAAGCAGAGTGGGTTTCTTGCAAGGCGAGCTAGCGTTTGTTTCCCAGTCCTAAACGGAGTTGAATCCCATGCAGATTCTGGTCCTACGAGCAAGAGTTGTTTTCTGCTAAGAAGAGTCACTCTTGCGCTCCCATTGCCATACACAGTGCAAATAGCACTCGCGTCTGTTCCCAGCAAGTACAGTGTATTGGACTGAAGAGAAGCTACTGTTCTTGTCTGTTTCCTAAGCAGAGTTGAACTAGATATGCCCCGTGTGTGTAGGAAGCACAGTTCTTTTGTTCTGAGCAAGCTCACTGTTCTGGCCCTATAGGAAACACAGGAGAGTAGAAGAGTGCTGTTTTCCTAAAAGCAGAGTGTGTTTCTTGCAAGGCGAGCTAGCGTTTGTTTCCCAGTCCTAAACGGAGTTGAATCCCATGCAGTTTCTGGTCCTACGAGCAAGAGTTGTTTTCTGCTAAGAAGAGTCACTATTGCGCTCCCATTGCCATACACAGTGCAAATAGCACTCGCGTCTGTTCCTAGCAAGTAGAGTGTATTGGACTGCAGAGAAGCTACTGTTCTGGTCAGTTTCCTAAGCAGAGTTGAACTAGATATGCCCCGTGTGTGTAGGAAGCACAGTTCTTTTGTTCTGAGCAAGCTCAATGTTCTGGCCCTATAGGAAACACAGGAGAGTAGAAGAGTGCTGTTTTCTCAAAAGCAGAGTGGGTTTCTTCCAAGGCGAGCTAGCGTTTGTTTCCCAGTCCTAAACGGAGTTGAATCCCATGCAGATTCTGGTCCTACGAGCAAGAGTTGTTTTCTGCTAAGAAGAGTCACTCTTGCGCTCCCATTGCCATACACAGTGCAAATAGCACTCGCGTCTGTTCCCAGCAAGTACAGTGTATTGGACTGAAGAGAAGCTACTGTTCTGGTCAGTTTCCTAAGCAGAGTTGAACTAGATATGCCCCGTGTGTGTAGGAAGCACAGTTCTTTTGTTCTGAGCAAGCTCACTGTTCTGGCCCTATAGGAAACACAGGAGAGTAGAAGAGTGCTGTTTTCTCAAAAGCAGAGTGTGTTTCTTGCAAGGCGAGCTAGCGTTTGTTTCCCAGTCCTAAACGGAGTTGAATCCCATGCAGTTTCTGGTCCTACGAGCAAGAGTTGTTTTCTGCTAAGAAGAGTCACTCTTGCGCTCCCATTGCCATACACAGTGCAAATAGCACTCGCGTCTGTTCCCAGCAAGTACAGTGTATTGGACTGAAGAGAAGCTACTGTTCTTGTCAGTTTCCTAAGCAGAGTTGAACTAGATATGCCCCGTGTGTGTAGGAAGCACAGTTCTTTTGTTCTGAGCAAGCTCACTGTTCTGGCCCTATAGGAAACACAGGAGAGTAGAAGAGTGCTGTTTTCTCAAAAGCAGAGTGTGTTTCTTGCAAGTCGAGCTAGCGTTTGTTTCCCAGTCCTAAACGGAGTTGAATCCCATGCAGTTTCTGGTCCTACGAGCAAGAGTTGTTTTCTGCTAAGAAGAGTCACTCTTGCGCTCCCATTGCCATACACAGTGCAAATAGCACTCGCGTCTGTTCCCAGCAAGTACAGTGTATTGGACTGAAGAGAAGCTACTGTTCTTGTCAGTTTCCTAAGCAGAGTTGATCGAGATATGCCCCGTGTGTGTAGGAAGCACAGTTCTTTTGTTCTGAGCAAGCTCACTGTTCTGGCCCTATAGGAAACACAGGAGAGTAGAAGAGTGCTGTTTTCTCAAAAGCAGAGTGTGTTTCTTGCAAGGCGAGCTAGCGTTTGTTTCCCAGTCCTAAACGGAGTTGAATCCCATGCAGTTTCTGGTCCTACGAGCAAGAGTTGTTTTCTGCTAAGAAGAGTCACTCTTGCGCTCCCATTGCCATACACAGTGCAAATAGCACTCGCGTCTGTTCCCAGCAAGTACAGTGTATTGGACTGAAGAGAAGCTACTGTTCTTGTCTGTTTCCTAAGCAGAGTTAAACTAGATATGCCCCGTGTGTGTAGGAAGCACAGTTCTTTTGTTCTGAGCAAGCTCACTGTTCTGGCCCTATAGGAAACACAGGAGAGTAGAAGAGTGCTGTTTTCTCAAAAGCAGAGTGTGTTTCTTGCAAGGCGAGCTAGCGTTTGATTCCCAGTCCTAAACGGAGTTGAATCCCATGCAGTTTCTGGTCCTACGAGCAAGAGTTGTTTTCTGCTAAGAAGAGTCACTCTTGCGCTCCCATTGCCATACACAGTGCAAATAGCACTCGCGTCTGTTCCCAGCAAGTACAGTGTATTGGACTGAAGAGAAGCTACTGTTCTGGTCAGTTTCCTAAGCAGAGTTGAACTAGATATGCCCCGTGTGTGTAGGAAGCACAGTTCTTTTGTTCTGAGCAAGCTCACTGTTCTGGCCCTATAGGAAACACAGGAGAGTAGAAGAGTGCTGTTTTCTCAAAAGCAGAGTGTGTTTCTTGCAAGGCGAGCTAGCGTTTGTTTCCCAGTCCTAAACGGAGTTGAATCCCATGCAGTTTCTGGTCCTACGAGCAAGAGTTGTTTTCTGCTAAGAAGAGTCACTCTTGCGCTCCCATTGCCATACACAGTGCAAATAGCACTCGCGTCTGTTCCCAGCAAGTACAGTGTATTGGACTGAAGAGAAGCTACTGTTCTGGTCAGTTTCCTAAGCAGAGTTGAACTAGATATGCCCCGTGTGTGTAGGAAGCACAGTTCTTTTGTTCTGAGCAAGCTCACTGTTCTGGCCCTATAGGAAACACAGGAGAGTAGAAGAGTGCTGTTTTCTCAAAAGCAGAGTGTGTTTCTTGCAAGGCGAGCTAGCGTTTGTTTCCCAGTCCTAAACGGAGTTGAATCCCATGCAGTTTCTGGTCCTACGAGCAAGAGTTGTTTTCTGCTAAGAAGAGTCACTCTTGCGCTCCCATTGCCATACACAGTGCAAATAGCACTCGCGTCTGTTCCCAGCAAGTACAGTGTATTGGACTGAAGAGAAGCTACTGTTCTTGTCAGTTTCCTAAGCAGAGTTGAACTAGATATGCCCCGTGTGTGTAGGAAGCACAGTTCTTTTGTTCTGAGCAAGCTCACTGTTCTGGCCCTATAGGAAACACAGGAGAGTAGAAGAGTGCTGTTTTCTCAAAAGCAGAGTGTGTTTCTTGCAAGTCGAGCTAGCGTTTGTTTCCCAGTCCTAAACGGAGTTGAATCCCATGCAGTTTCTGGTCCTACGAGCAAGAGTTGTTTTCTGCTAAGAAGAGTCACTCTTGCGCTCCCATTGCCATACACAGTGCAAATAGCACTCGCGTCTGTTCCCAGCAAGTACAGTGTATTGGACTGAAGAGAAGCTACTGTTCTTGTCAGTTTCCTAAGCAGAGTTGATCGAGATATGCCCCGTGTGTGTAGGAAGCACAGTTCTTTTGTTCTGAGCAAGCTCACTGTTCTGGCCCTATAGGAAACACAGGAGAGTAGAAGAGTGCTGTTTTCTCAAAAGCAGAGTGTGTTTCTTGCAAGGCGAGCTAGCGTTTGTTTCCCAGTCCTAAACGGAGTTGAATCCCATGCAGTTTCTGGTCCTACGAGCAAGAGTTGTTTTCTGCTAAGAAGAGTCACTCTTGCGCTCCCATTGCCATACACAGTGCAAATAGCACTCGCGTCTGTTCCGAGCAAGTACAGTGTATTGGACTGAAGAGAAGCTACTCTTCTTGTCTGTTTCCTAAGCAGAGTTAAACTAGATATGCCCCGTGTGTGTAGGAAGCACAGTTCTTTTGTTCTGAGCAAGCTCACTGTTCTGGCCCTATAGGAAACACAGGAGAGTAGAAGAGTGCTGTTTTCTCAAAAGCAGAGTGTGTTTCTTGCAAGGCGAGCTAGCGTTTGATTCCCAGTCCTAAACGGAGTTGAATCCCATGCAGTTTCTGGTCCTACGAGCAAGAGTTGTTTTCTGCTAAGAAGAGTCACTCTTGCGCTCCCATTGCCATACACAGTGCAAATAGCACTCGCGTCTGTTCCCAGCAAGTACAGTGTATTGGACTGAAGAGAAGCTACTGTTCTGGTCAGTTTCCTAAGCAGAGTTGAACTAGATATGCCCCGTGAGTGTAGGAAGCACAGTTCTTTTGTTCTGAGCAAGCTCACTGTTCTGGCCCTATAGGAAACACAGGAGAGTAGAAGAGTGCTGTTTTCTCAAAAGCAGAGTGTGTTTCTTGCAAGGCGAGCTAGCGTTTGTTTCCCAGTCCTAAACGGAGTTGAATCCCATGCAGTTTCTGGTCCTACGAGCAAGAGTTGTTTTCTGCTAAGAAGAGTCACTCTTGCGCTCCCATTGCCATACACAGTGCAAATAGCACTCGCGTCTGTTCCCAGCAAGTACAGTGTATTGGACTGAAGAGAAGCTACTGTTCTGGTCAGTTTCCTAAGCAGAGTTGAACTAGATATGCCCCGTGTGTGTAGGAAGCACAGTTCTTTTGTTCTGAGCAAGCTCAATGTTCTGGCCCTATAGGAAACACAGGAGAGTAGAAGAGTGCTGTTTTCTCAAAAGCAGAGTGTGTTTCTTGCAAGGCGAGCTAGCGTTTGTTTCCCAGTCCTAAACGGAGTTGAATCCCATGCAGTTTCTGGTCCTACGAGCAAGAGTTGTTTTCTGCTAAGAAGAGTCACTCTTGCGCTCCCATTGCCATACACAGTGCAAATAGCACTCGCGTCTGTTCCCAGCAAGTACAGTGTATTGGACTGAAGAGAAGCTACTGTTCTTGTCAGTTTCCTAAGCAGAGTTGAACTAGATATGCCCCGTGTGTGTAGGAAGCACAGTTCTTTTGTTCTGAGCAAGCTCACTGTTCTGGCCCTATAGGAAACACAGGAGAGTAGAAGAGTGCTGTTTTCTCAAAAGCAGAGTGTGTTTCTTGCAAGGCGAGCTAGCGTTTGTTTCCCAGTCCTAAACGGAGTTGAATCCCATGCAGTTTCTGGTCCTATGAGCAAGAGTTGTTTTCTGCTAAGAAGAGTCACTATTGCGCTCCCATTGCCATACACAGTGCAAATAGCACTCGCGTCTGTACCCAGCAAGTACAGTGTATTGGACTGAAGAGAAGCTACTGTTCTTGTCTGTTTCCTAAGCAGAGTTGAACTAGATATGCCCCGTGTGTGTAGGAAGCACAGTTCTTTTGTTCTGAGCAAGCTCACTGTTCTGGCCCTATAGGAAACACAGGAGAGTAGAAGAGTGCTGTTTTCTCAAAAGCAGAGTGTGTTTCTTGCAAGGCGAGCTAGCGTTTGTTTCCCAGTCCTAAACGGAGTTGAATCCCATGCAGTTTCTGGTCCTACGAGCAAGAGTTGTTTTCTGCTAAGAAGAGTCACTCTTGCGCTCCCATTGCCATACACAGTGCAAATAGCACTCGCGTCTGTTCCTAGCAAGTAGAGTGTATTGGACTGAAGCGAAGCTACTGTTCTGGTCAGTTTCCTAAGCAGAGTTGAACTAGATATGCCCCGTGTGTGTAGGAAGCACAGTTCTTTTGTTCTGAGCAAGCTCACTGTTCTGGCCCTATAGGAAACACAGGAGAGTAGAAGAGTGCTGTTTTCTCAAAAGCAGAGTGGGTTTCTTGCAAGGCAAGCTAGCATTTGTTTCCCAGTCCTAAACGGAGTTGAATCCCATGCAGATTCTGGGCCTACGAGCAAGAGTTGTTTTCTGCTAAGAAGAGTCACTCTTGCGCTCCCATTGCCATACACAGTGCAAATAGCACTCGCGTCTGTTCCCAGCAAGTACAGTGTATTGGACTGAAGAGAAGCTACTGTTCTTGTCAGTTTCCTAAGCAGAGTTGAACTAGATATGCCCCGTGTGTGTAGGAAGCACAGTTCTTTTGTTCTGAGCAAGCTCACTGTTCTGGCCCTATAGGAAACACAGGAGAGTAGAAGAGTGCTGTTTTCTCAAAAGCAGAGTGTGTTTCTTGCAAGGCGAGCTAGCGTTTGTTTCCCAGTCCTAAACGGAGTTGAATCCCATGCAGTTTCTGGTCCTACGAGCAAGAGTTGTTTTCTGCTAAGAAGAGTCACTCTTGCGCTCCCATTGCCATACACAGTGCAAATAGTACTCGCGTCTGTTCCCAGCAAGTACAGTGTATTGGACTGAAGAGAAGCTACTGTTCTTGTCAGTTTCCTAAGCAGAGTTGATCGAGATATGCCCCGTGTGTGTAGGAAGCACAGTTCTTTTGTTCTGAGCAAGCTCACTGTTCTGGCCCTATAGGAAACACAGGAGAGTAGAAGAGTGCTGTTTTCTCAAAAGCAGAGTGTGTTTCTTGCAAGGCGAGCTAGCGTTTGTTTCCCAGTCCTAAACGGAGTTGAATCCCATGCAGTTTCTGGTCCTACGAGCAAGAGTTGTTTTCTGCTAAGAAGAGTCACTCTTGCGCTCCCATTGCCATACACAGTGCAAATAGCACTCGCGTCTGTTCCCAGCAAGTACAGTGTATTGGACTGAAGAGAAGCTACTCTTCTTGTCTGTTTCCTAAGCAGAGTTAAACTAGATATGCCCCGTGTGTGTAGGAAGCACAGTTCTTTTGTTCTGAGCAAGCTCACTGTTCTGGCCCTATAGGAAACACAGGAGAGTAGAAGAGTGCTGTTTTCTCAAAAGCAGAGTGTGTTTCTTGCAAGGCGAGCTAGCGTTTGATTCCCAGTCCTAAACGGAGTTGAATCCCATGCAGTTTCTGGTCCTACGAGCAAGAGTTGTTTTCTGCTAAGAAGAGTCACTCTTGCGCTCCCATTGCCATACACAGTGCAAATAGCACTCGCGTCTGTTCCCAGCAAGTACAGTGTATTGGACTGAAGAGAAGCTACTGTTCTGGTCAGTTTCCTAAGCAGAGTTGAACTAGATATGCCCCGTGTGTGTAGGAAGCACAGTTCTTTTGTTCTGAGCAAGCTCACTGTTCTGGCCCTATAGGAAACACAGGAGAGTAGAAGAGTGCTGTTTTCTCAAAAGCAGAGTGTGTTTCTTGCAAGGCGAGCTAGCGTTTGTTTCCCAGTCCTAAACGGAGTTGAATCCCATGCAGTTTCTGGTCCTACGAGCAAGAGTTGTTTTCTGCTAAGAAGAGTCACTCTTGCGCTCCCATTGCCATACACAGTGCAAATAGCACTCGCGTCTGTTCCCAGCAAGTACAGTGTATTGGACTGAAGAGAAGCTACTGTTCTGGTCAGTTTCCTAAGCAGAGTTGAACTAGATATGCCCCGTGTGTGTAGGAAGCACAGTTCTTTTGTTCTGAGCAAGCTCAATGTTCTGGCCCTATAGGAAACACAGGAGAGTAGAAGAGTGCTGTTTTCTCAAAAGCAGAGTGTGTTTCTTGCAAGGCGAGCTAGCGTTTGTTTCCCAGTCCTAAACGGAGTTGAATCCCATGCAGTTTCTGGTCCTACGAGCAAGAGTTGTTTTCTGCTAAGAAGAGTCACTCTTGCGCTCCCATTGCCATACACAGTGCAAATAGCACTCGCGTCTGTTCCCAGCAAGTACAGTGTATTGGACTGAAGAGAAGCTACTGTTCTTGTCAGTTTCCTAAGCAGAGTTGAACTAGATATGCCCCGTGTGTGTAGGAAGCACAGTTCTTTTGTTCTGAGCAAGCTCACTGTTCTGGCCCTATAGGAAACACAGGAGAGTAGAAGAGTGCTGTTTTCTCAAAAGCAGAGTGTGTTTCTTGCAAGGCGAGCTAGCGTTTGTTTCCCAGTCCTAAACGGAGTTGAATCCCATGCAGTTTCTGGTCCTATGAGCAAGAGTTGTTTTCTGCTAAGAAGAGTCACTATTGCGCTCCCATTGCCATACACAGTGCAAATAGCACTCGCGTCTGTACCCAGCAAGTACAGTGTATTGGACTGAAGAGAAGCTACTGTTCTTGTCTGTTTCCTAAGCAGAGTTGAACTAGATATGCCCCGTGTGTGTAGGAAGCACAGTTCTTTTGTTCTGAGCAAGCTCACTGTTCTGGCCCTATAGGAAACACAGGAGAGTAGAAGAGTGCTGTTTTCTCAAAAGCAGAGTGTGTTTCTTGCAAGGCGAGCTAGCGTTTGTTTCCCAGTCCTAAACGGAGTTGAATCCCATGCAGTTTCTGGTCCTACGAGCAAGAGTTGTTTTCTGCTAAGAAGAGTCACTATTGCGCTCCCATTGCCATACACAGTGCAAATAGCACTCGCGTCTGTTCCTAGCAAGTAGAGTGTATTGGACTGAAGCGAAGCTACTGTTCTGGTCAGTTTCCTAAGCAGAGTTGAACTAGATATGCCCCGTGTGTGTAGGAAGCACAGTTCTTTTGTTCTGAGCAAGCTCACTGTTCTGGCCCTATAGGAAACACAGGAGAGTAGAAGAGTGCTGTTTTCTCAAAAGCAGAGTGGGTTTCTTGCAAGGCAAGCTAGCATTTGTTTCCCAGTCCTAAACGGAGTTGAATCCCATGCAGATTCTGGGCCTACGAGCAAGAGTTGTTTTCTGCTAAGAAGAGTCACTCTTGCGCTCCCATTGCCATACACAGTGCAAATAGCACTCGCGTCTGTTCCCAGCAAGTACAGTGTATTGGACTGAAGAGAAGCTACTGTTCTTGTCAGTTTCCTAAGCAGAGTTGAACTAGATATGCCCCGTGTGTGTAGGAAGCACAGTTCTTTTGTTCTGAGCAAGCTCACTGTTCTGGCCCTATAGGAAACACAGGAGAGTAGAAGAGTGCTGTTTTCTCAAAAGCAGAGTGTGTTTCTTGCAAGGCGAGCTAGCGTTTGTTTCCCAGTCCTAAACGGAGTTGAATCCCATGCAGTTTCTGGTCCTACGAGCAAGAGTTGTTTTCTGCTAAGAAGAGTCACTCTTGCGCTCCCATTGCCATACACAGTGCAAATAGTACTCGCGTCTGTTCCCAGCAAGTACAGTGTATTGGACTGAAGAGAAGCTACTGTTCTTGTCAGTTTCCTAAGCAGAGTTGAACTAGATATGCCCCGTGTGTGTAGGAAGCACAGTTCTTTTGTTCTGAGCAAGCTCACTGTTCTGGCCCTATAGGAAACACAGGAGAGTAGAAGAGTGCTGTTTTCTCAAAAGCAGAGTGTGTTTCTTGCAAGGCGAGCTAGCGTTTGTTTCCCAGTCCTAAACGGAGTTGAATCCCATGCAGTTTCTGGTCCTACGAGCAAGAGTTGTTTTCTGCTAAGAAGAGTCACTCTTGTGCTCCCATTGCCATACACAGTGCAAATAGCACTCGCGTCTGTTCCCAGCAAGTACAGTGTATTGGACTGAAGAGAAGCTACTGTTCTTGTCAGTTTCCTAAGCAGAGTTAAACTAGATATGCCCCGTGTGTGTAGGAAGCACAGTTCTTTTGTTCTGAGCAAGCTCACTGTTCTGGCCCTATAGGAAACACAGGAGAGTAGAAGAGTGCTGTTTTCTCAAAAGCAGAGTGTGTTTCTTGCAAGGCGAGCTAGCGTTTGTTTCCCAGTCCTAAACGGAGTTGAATCCCATGCAGTTTCTGGTCCTACGAGCAAGAGTTGTTTTCTGCTAAGAAGAGTCACTCTTGCGCTCCCATTGCCATACACAGTGCAAATAGCACTCGCGTCTGTTCCCAGCAAGTACAGTGTATTGGACTGAAGAGAAGCTACTGTTCTTGTCAGTTTCCTAAGCAGAGTTGAACTAGATATGCCCCGTGTGTGTAGGAAGCACAGTTCTTTTGTTCTGAGCAAGCTCACTGTTCTGGCCCTATAGGAAACACAGGAGAGTAGAAGAGTGCTGTTTTCTCAAAAGCAGAGTGTGTTTCTTGCAAGGCGAGCTAGCGTTTGTTTCCCAGTCCTAAACGGAGTTGAATCCCATGCAGTTTCTGGTCCTATGAGCAAGAGTTGTTTTCTGCTAAGAAGAGTCACTATTGCGCTCCCATTGCCATACACAGTGCAAATAGCACTCGCGTCTGTACCCAGCAAGTACAGTGTATTGGACTGAAGAGAAGCTACTGTTCTTGTCTGTTTCCTAAGCAGAGTTGAACTAGATATGCCCCGTGTGTGTAGGAAGCACAGTTCTTTTGTTCTGAGCAAGCTCACTGTTCTGGCCCTATAGGAAACACAGGAGAGTAGAAGAGTGCTGTTTTCTCAAAAGCAGAGTGTGTTTCTTGCAAGGCGAGCTAGCGTTTGTTTCCCAGTCCTAAACGGAGTTGAATCCCATGCAGTTTCTGGTCCTACGAGCAAGAGTTGTTTTCTGCTAAGAAGAGTCACTATTGCGCTCCCATTGCCATACACAGTGCAAATAGCACTCGCGTCTGTTCCTAGCAAGTAGAGTGTATTGGACTGAAGCGAAGCTACTGTTCTGGTCAGTTTCCTAAGCAGAGTTGAACTAGATATGCCCCGTGTGTGTAGGAAGCACAGTTCTTTTGTTCTGAGCAAGCTCACTGTTCTGGCCCTATAGGAAACACAGGAGAGTAGAAGAGTGCTGTTTTCTCAAAAGCAGAGTGGGTTTCTTGCAAGGCAAGCTAGCATTTGTTTCCCAGTCCTAAACGGAGTTGAATCCCATGCAGATTCTGGGCCTACGAGCAAGAGTTGTTTTCTGCTAAGAAGAGTCACTCTTGCGCTCCCATTGCCATACACAGTGCAAATAGCACTCGCGTCTGTTCCCAGCAAGTACAGTGTATTGGACTGAAGAGAAGCTACTGTTCTTGTCAGTTTCCTAAGCAGAGTTGAACTAGATATGCCCCGTGTGTGTAGGAAGCACAGTTCTTTTGTTCTGAGCAAGCTCACTGTTCTGGCCCTATAGGAAACACAGGAGAGTAGAAGAGTGCTGTTTTCTCAAAAGCAGAGTGTGTTTCTTGCAAGGCGAGCTAGCGTTTGTTTCCCAGTCCTAAACGGAGTTGAATCCCATGCAGTTTCTGGTCCTATGAGCAAGAGTTGTTTTCTGCTAAGAAGAGTCACTATTGCGCTCCCATTGCCATACACAGTGCAAATAGCACTCGCGTCTGTACCCAGCAAGTACAGTGTATTGGACTGAAGAGAAGCTACTGTTCTTGTCTGTTTCCTAAGCAGAGTTGAACTAGATATGCCCCGTGTGTGTAGGAAGCACAGTTCTTTTGTTCTGAGCAAGCTCACTGTTCTGGCCCTATAGGAAACACAGGAGAGTAGAAGAGTGCTGTTTTCTCAAAAGCAGAGTGTGTTTCTTGCAAGGCGAGCTAGCGTTTGTTTCCCAGTCCTAAACGGAGTTGAATCCCATGCAGTTTCTGGTCCTACGAGCAAGAGTTGTTTTCTGCTAAGAAGAGTCACTATTGCGCTCCCATTGCCATACACAGTGCAAATAGCACTCGCGTCTGTTCCTAGCAAGTAGAGTGTATTGGACTGAAGCGAAGCTACTGTTCTGGTCAGTTTCCTAAGCAGAGTTGAACTAGATATGCCCCGTGTGTGTAGGAAGCACAGTTCTTTTGTTCTGAGCAAGCTCACTGTTCTGGCCCTATAGGAAACACAGGAGAGTAGAAGAGTGCTGTTTTCTCAAAAGCAGAGTGGGTTTCTTGCAAGGCAAGCTAGCATTTGTTTCCCAGTCCTAAACGGAGTTGAATCCCATGCAGATTCTGGGCCTACGAGCAAGAGTTGTTTTCTGCTAAGAAGAGTCACTCTTGCGCTCCCATTGCCATACACAGTGCAAATAGCACTCGCGTCTGTTCCCAGCAAGTACAGTGTATTGGACTGAAGAGAAGCTACTGTTCTTGTCAGTTTCCTAAGCAGAGTTGAACTAGATATGCCCCGTGTGTGTAGGAAGCACAGTTCTTTTGTTCTGAGCAAGCTCACTGTTCTGGCCCTATAGGAAACACAGGAGAGTAGAAGAGTGCTGTTTTCTCAAAAGCAGAGTGTGTTTCTTGCAAGGCGAGCTAGCGTTTGTTTCCCAGTCCTAAACGGAGTTGAATCCCATGCAGTTTCTGGTCCTACGAGCAAGAGTTGTTTTCTGCTAAGAAGAGTCACTCTTGCGCTCCCATTGCCATACACAGTGCAAATAGTACTCGCGTCTGTTCCCAGCAAGTACAGTGTATTGGACTGAAGAGAAGCTACTGTTCTTGTCAGTTTCCTAAGCAGAGTTGAACTAGATATGCCCCGTGTGTGTAGGAAGCACAGTTCTTTTGTTCTGAGCAAGCTCACTGTTCTGGCCCTATAGGAAACACAGGAGAGTAGAAGAGTGCTGTTTTCTCAAAAGCAGAGTGTGTTTCTTGCAAGGCGAGCTAGCGTTTGTTTCCCAGTCCTAAACGGAGTTGAATCCCATGCAGTTTCTGGTCCTACGAGCAAGAGTTGTTTTCTGCTAAGAAGAGTCACTCTTGTGCTCCCATTGCCATACACAGTGCAAATAGCACTCGCGTCTGTTCCCAGCAAGTACAGTGTATTGGACTGAAGAGAAGCTACTGTTCTTGTCAGTTTCCTAAGCAGAGTTAAACTAGATATGCCCCGTGTGTGTAGGAAGCACAGTTCTTTTGTTCTGAGCAAGCTCACTGTTCTGGCCCTATAGGAAACACAGGAGAGTAGAAGAGTGCTGTTTTCTCAAAAGCAGAGTGTGTTTCTTGCAAGGCGAGCTAGCGTTTGTTTCCCAGTCCTAAACGGAGTTGAATCCCATGCAGTTTCTGGTCCTACGAGCAAGAGTTGTTTTCTGCTAAGAAGAGTCACTCTTGCGCTCCCATTGCCATACACAGTGCAAATAGCACTCGCGTCTGTTCCCAGCAAGTACAGTGTATTGGACTGAAGAGAAGCTACTGTTCTTGTCAGTTTCCTAAGCAGAGTTGAACTAGATATGCCCCGTGTGTGTAGGAAGCACAGTTCTTTTGTTCTGAGCAAGCTCACTGTTCTGGCCCTATAGGAAACACAGGAGAGTAGAAGAGTGCTGTTTTCTCAAAAGCAGAGTGTGTTTCTTGCAAGGCGAGCTAGCGTTTGTTTCCCAGTCCTAAACGGAGTTGAATCCCATGCAGTTTCTGGTCCTATGAGCAAGAGTTGTTTTCTGCTAAGAAGAGTCACTATTGCGCTCCCATTGCCATACACAGTGCAAATAGCACTCGCGTCTGTACCCAGCAAGTACAGTGTATTGGACTGAAGAGAAGCTACTGTTCTTGTCTGTTTCCTAAGCAGAGTTGAACTAGATATGCCCCGTGTGTGTAGGAAGCACAGTTCTTTTGTTCTGAGCAAGCTCACTGTTCTGGCCCTATAGGAAACACAGGAGAGTAGAAGAGTGCTGTTTTCTCAAAAGCAGAGTGTGTTTCTTGCAAGGCGAGCTAGCGTTTGTTTCCCAGTCCTAAACGGAGTTGAATCCCATGCAGTTTCTGGTCCTACGAGCAAGAGTTGTTTTCTGCTAAGAAGAGTCACTATTGCGCTCCCATTGCCATACACAGTGCAAATAGCACTCGCGTCTGTTCCTAGCAAGTAGAGTGTATTGGACTGAAGCGAAGCTACTGTTCTGGTCAGTTTCCTAAGCAGAGTTGAACTAGATATGCCCCGTGTGTGTAGGAAGCACAGTTCTTTTGTTCTGAGCAAGCTCACTGTTCTGGCCCTATAGGAAACACAGGAGAGTAGAAGAGTGCTGTTTTCTCAAAAGCAGAGTGGGTTTCTTGCAAGGCAAGCTAGCATTTGTTTCCCAGTCCTAAACGGAGTTGAATCCCATGCAGATTCTGGGCCTACGAGCAAGAGTTGTTTTCTGCTAAGAAGAGTCACTCTTGCGCTCCCATTGCCATACACAGTGCAAATAGCACTCGCGTCTGTTCCCAGCAAGTACAGTGTATTGGACTGAAGAGAAGCTACTGTTCTTGTCAGTTTCCTAAGCAGAGTTGAACTAGATATGCCCCGTGTGTGTAGGAAGCACAGTTCTTTTGTTCTGAGCAAGCTCACTGTTCTGGCCCTATAGGAAACACAGGAGAGTAGAAGAGTGCTGTTTTCTCAAAAGCAGAGTGTGTTTCTTGCAAGGCGAGCTAGCGTTTGTTTCCCAGTCCTAAACGGAGTTGAATCCCATGCAGTTTCTGGTCCTACGAGCAAGAGTTGTTTTCTGCTAAGAAGAGTCACTCTTGCGCTCCCATTGCCATACACAGTGCAAATAGTACTCGCGTCTGTTCCCAGCAAGTACAGTGTATTGGACTGAAGAGAAGCTACTGTTCTTGTCAGTTTCCTAAGCAGAGTTGAACTAGATATGCCCCGTGTGTGTAGGAAGCACAGTTCTTTTGTTCTGAGCAAGCTCACTGTTCTGGCCCTATAGGAAACACAGGAGAGTAGAAGAGTGCTGTTTTCTCAAAAGCAGAGTGTGTTTCTTGCAAGGCGAGCTAGCGTTTGTTTCCCAGTCCTAAACGGAGTTGAATCCCATGCAGTTTCTGGTCCTACGAGCAAGAGTTGTTTTCTGCTAAGAAGAGTCACTCTTGTGCTCCCATTGCCATACACAGTGCAAATAGCACTCGCGTCTGTTCCCAGCAAGTACAGTGTATTGGACTGAAGAGAAGCTACTGTTCTTGTCAGTTTCCTAAGCAGAGTTAAACTAGATATGCCCCGTGTGTGTAGGAAGCACAGTTCTTTTGTTCTGAGCAAGCTCACTGTTCTGGCCCTATAGGAAACACAGGAGAGTAGAAGAGTGCTGTTTTCTCAAAAGCAGAGTGTGTTTCTTGCAAGGCGAGCTAGCGTTTGTTTCCCAGTCCTAAACGGAGTTGAATCCCATGCAGTTTCTGGTCCTACGAGCAAGAGTTGTTTTCTGCTAAGAAGAGTCACTCTTGCGCTCCCATTGCCATACACAGTGCAAATAGCACTCGCGTCTGTTCCCAGCAAGTACAGTGTATTGGACTGAAGAGAAGCTACTGTTCTTGTCAGTTTCCTAAGCAGAGTTGAACTAGATATGCCCCGTGTGTGTAGGAAGCACAGTTCTTTTGTTCTGAGCAAGCTCACTGTTCTGGCCCTATAGGAAACACAGGAGAGTAGAAGAGTGCTGTTTTCTCAAAAGCAGAGTGTGTTTCTTGCAAGGCGAGCTAGCGTTTGTTTCCCAGTCCTAAACGGAGTTGAATCCCATGCAGTTTCTGGTCCTACGAGCAAGAGTTGTTTTCTGCTAAGAAGAGTCACTCTTGTGCTCCCATTGCCATACACAGTGCAAATAGCACTCGCGTCTGTTCCCAGCAAGTACAGTGTATTGGACTGAAGAGAAGCTACTGTTCTTGTCAGTTTCCTAAGCAGAGTTGAACGAGATATGCCCCGTGTGTGTAGGAAGCACAGTTCTTTTGTTCTGAGCAAGCTCACTGTTCTGGCCCTATAGGAAACACAGGAGAGTAGAAGAGTGCTGTTTTCTCAAAAGCAGAGTGTGTTTCTTGCAAGGCGAGCTAGCGTTTGTTTCCCAGTCCTAAACGGAGTTGAATCCCATGCAGTTTCTGGTCCTACGAGCAAGAGTTGTTTTCTGCTAAGAAGAGTCACTCTTGCGCTCCCATTGCCATACACAGTGCAAATAGCACTCGCGTCTGTTCCCAGCAAGTACAGTGTATTGGACTGAAGAGAAGCTACTGTTCTTGTCTGTTTCCTAAGCAGAGTTAAACTAGATATGCCCCGTGTGTGTAGGAAGCACAGTTCTTTTGTTCTGAGCAAGCTCACTGTTCTGGCCCTATAGGAAACAGAGGAGAGTAGAAGAGTGCTGTTTTCTCAAAAGCAGAGTGTGTTTCTTGCAAGGCGAGCTAGCGTTTGTTTCCCAGTCCTAAACGGAGTTGAATCCCATGCAGTTTCTGGTCCTACGAGCAAGAGTTGTTTTCTGCTAAGAAGAGTCACTCTTGCGCTCCCATTGCCATACACAGTGCAAATAGCACTCGCGTCTGTTCCCAGCAAGTACAGTGTATTGGACTGAAGAGAAGCTACTGTTCTGGTCAGTTTCCTAAGCAGAGTTGAACTAGATATGCCCCGTGTGTGTAGGAAGCACAGTTCTTTTGTTCTGAGCAAGCTCACTGTTCTGGCCCTATAGGAAACACAGGAGAGTAGAAGAGTGCTGTTTTCTCAAAAGCAGAGTGTGTTTCTTGCAAGGCGAGCTAGCGTTTGTTTCCCAGTCCTAAACGGAGTTGAATCCCATGCAGTTTCTGGTCCTACGAGCAAGAGTTGTTTTCTGCTAAGAAGAGTCACTCTTGCGCTCCCATTGCCATACACAGTGCAAATAGCACTCGCGTCTGTTCCCAGCAAGTACAGTGTATTGGACTGAAGAGAAGCTACTGTTCTGGTCAGTTTCCTAAGCAGAGTTGAACTAGATATGCCCCGTGTGTGTAGGAAGCACAGTTCTTTTGTTCTGAGCAAGCTCAATGTTCTGGCCCTATTGGAAACACAGGAGAGTAGAAGAGTGCTGTTTTCTCAAAAGCAGAGTGTGTTTCTTGCAAGGCGAGCTAGCGTTTGTTTCCCAGTCCTAAACGGAGTTGAATCCCATGCAGTTTCTGGTCCTACGAGCAAGAGTTGTTTTCTGCTAAGAAGAGTCACTCTTGCGCTCCCATTGCCATACACAGTGCAAATAGCACTCGCGTCTGTTCCCAGCAAGTACAGTGTATTGGACTGAAGAGAAGCTACTGTTCTTGTCAGTTTCCTAAGCAGAGTTGAACTAGATATGCCCCGTGTGTGTAGGAAGCACAGTTCTTTTGTTCTGAGCAAGCTCACTGTTCTGGCCCTATAGGAAACACAGGAGAGTAGAAGAGTGCTGTTTTCTCAAAAGCAGAGTGTGTTTCTTGCAAGGCGAGCTAGCGTTTGTTTCCCAGTCCTAAACGGAGTTGAATCCCATGCAGTTTCTGGTCCTATGAGCAAGAGTTGTTTTCTGCTAAGAAGAGTCACTATTGCGCTCCCATTGCCATACACAGTGCAAATAGCACTCGCGTCTGTACCCAGCAAGTACAGTGTATTGGACTGAAGAGAAGCTACTGTTCTTGTCTGTTTCCTAAGCAGAGTTGAACTAGATATGCCCCGTGTGTGTAGGAAGCACAGTTCTTTTGTTCTGAGCAAGCTCACTGTTCTGGCCCTATAGGAAACACAGGAGAGTAGAAGAGTGCTGTTTTCTCAAAAGCAGAGTGTGTTTCTTGCAAGGCGAGCTAGCGTTTGTTTCCCAGTCCTAAACGGAGTTGAATCCCATGCAGTTTCTGGTCCTACGAGCAAGAGTTGTTTTCTGCTAAGAAGAGTCACTATTGCGCTCCCATTGCCATACACAGTGCAAATAGCACTCGCGTCTGTTCCTAGCAAGTAGAGTGTATTGGACTGCAGAGAAGCTACTGTTCTGGTCAGTTTCCTAAGCAGAGTTGAACTAGATATGCCCCGTGTGTGTTGGAAGCACAGTTCTTTTGTTCTGAGCAAGCTCAATGTTCTGGCCCTATAGGAAACACAGGAGAGTAGAAGAGTGCTGTTTTCTCAAAAGCAGAGTGGGTTTCTTGCAAGGCGAGCTAGCGTTTGTTTCCCAGTCCTAAACGGAGTTGAATCCCATGCAGATTCTGGTCCTACGAGCAAGAGTTGTTTTCTGCTAAGAAGAGTCACTCCTGCGCTCCCATTGCCATACACAGTGCAAATAGCACTCGCGTCTGTTCCCAGCAAGTACAGTGTATTGGACTGAAGAGAAGCTACTGTTCTTGTCAGTTTCCTAAGCAGAGTTGAACTAGATATGCCCCGTGTGTGTAGGAAGCACAGTTCTTTTGTTCTGAGCAAGCTCACTGTTCTGGCCCTATAGGAAACACAGGAGAGTAGAAGAGTGCTGTTTTCTCTAAAGCAGAGTGTGTTTCTTGCAAGGCGAGCTAGCGTTTGATTCCCAGTCCTAAACGGAGTTGAATCCCATGCAGTTTCTGGTCCTACGAGCAAGAGTTGTTTTCTGCTAAGAAGAGTCACTCTTGCGCTCCCATTGCCATACACAGTGCAAATAGCACTCGCGTCTGTTCCCAGCAAGTACAGTGTATTGGACTGAAGAGAAGCTACTGTTCTGGTCAGTTTCCTAAGCAGAGTTGAACTAGATATGCCCCGTGTGTGTAGGAAGCACAGTTCTTTTGTTCTGAGCAAGCTCACTGTTCTGGCCCTATAGGAAACACAGGAGAGTAGAAGAGTGCTGTTTTCTCAAAAGCAGAGTGTGTTTCTTGCAAGGCGAGCTAGCGTTTGTTTCCCAGTCCTAAACGGAGTTGAATCCCATGCAGTTTCTGGTCCTACGAGCAAGAGTTGTTTTCTGCTAAGAAGAGTCACTCTTGCGCTCCCATTGCCATACACAGTGCAAATAGCACTCGCGTCTGTTCCCAGCAAGTACAGTGTATTGGACTGAAGAGAAGCTACTGTTCTGGTCAGTTTCCTAAGCAGAGTTGAACTAGATATGCCCCGTGTGTGTAGGAAGCACAGTTCTTTTGTTCTGAGCAAGCTCAATGTTCTGGCCCTATAGGAAACACAGGAGAGTAGAAGAGTGCTGTTTTCTCAAAAGCAGAGTGTGTTTCTTGCAAGGCGAGCTAGCGTTTGTTTCCCAGTCCTAAACGGAGTTGAATCCCATGCAGTTTCTGGTCCTACGAGCAAGAGTTGTTTTCTGCTAAGAAGAGTCACTCTTGCGCTCCCATTGCCATACACAGTGCAAATAGCACTCGCGTCTGTTCCCAGCAAGTACAGTGTATTGGACTGAAGAGAAGCTACTGTTCTTGTCAGTTTCCTAAGCAGAGTTGAACTAGATATGCCCCGTGTGTGTAGGAAGCACAGTTCTTTTGTTCTGAGCAAGCTCACTGTTCTGGCCCTATAGGAAACACAGGAGAGTAGAAGAGTGCTGTTTTCTCAAAAGCAGAGTGTGTTTCTTGCAAGGCGAGCTAGCGTTTGTTTCCCAGTCCTAAACGGAGTTGAATCCCATGCAGTTTCTGGTCCTATGAGCAAGAGTTGTTTTCTGCTAAGAAGAGTCACTATTGCGCTCCCATTGCCATACACAGTGCAAATAGCACTCGCGTCTGTACCCAGCAAGTACAGTGTATTGGACTGAAGAGAAGCTACTGTTCTTGTCTGTTTCCTAAGCAGAGTTGAACTAGATATGCCCCGTGTGTGTAGGAAGCACAGTTCTTTTGTTCTGAGCAAGCTCACTGTTCTGGCCCTATAGGAAACACAGGAGAGTAGAAGAGTGCTGTTTTCTCAAAAGCAGAGTGTGTTTCTTGCAAGGCGAGCTAGCGTTTGTTTCCCAGTCCTAAACGGAGTTGAATCCCATGCAGTTTCTGGTCCTACGAGCAAGAGTTGTTTTCTGCTAAGAAGAGTCACTATTGCGCTCCCATTGCCATACACAGTGCAAATAGCACTCGCGTCTGTTCCTAGCAAGTAGAGTGTATTGGACTGAAGCGAAGCTACTGTTCTGGTCAGTTTCCTAAGCAGAGTTGAACTAGATATGCCCCGTGTGTGTAGGAAGCACAGTTCTTTTGTTCTGAGCAAGCTCACTGTTCTGGCCCTATAGGAAACACAGGAGAGTAGAAGAGTGCTGTTTTCTCAAAAGCAGAGTGGGTTTCTTGCAAGGCAAGCTAGCATTTGTTTCCCAGTCCTAAACGGAGTTGAATCCCATGCAGATTCTGGGCCTACGAGCAAGAGTTGTTTTCTGCTAAGAAGAGTCACTCTTGCGCTCCCATTGCCATACACAGTGCAAATAGCACTCGCGTCTGTTCCCAGCAAGTACAGTGTATTGGACTGAAGAGAAGCTACTGTTCTTGTCAGTTTCCTAAGCAGAGTTGAACTAGATATGCCCCGTGTGTGTAGGAAGCACAGTTCTTTTGTTCTGAGCAAGCTCACTGTTCTGGCCCTATAGGAAACACAGGAGAGTAGAAGAGTGCTGTTTTCTCAAAAGCAGAGTGTGTTTCTTGCAAGGCGAGCTAGCGTTTGTTTCCCAGTCCTAAACGGAGTTGAATCCCATGCAGTTTCTGGTCCTACGAGCAAGAGTTGTTTTCTGCTAAGAAGAGTCACTCTTGCGCTCCCATTGCCATACACAGTGCAAATAGTACTCGCGTCTGTTCCCAGCAAGTACAGTGTATTGGACTGAAGAGAAGCTACTGTTCTTGTCAGTTTCCTAAGCAGAGTTGAACTAGATATGCCCCGTGTGTGTAGGAAGCACAGTTCTTTTGTTCTGAGCAAGCTCACTGTTCTGGCCCTATAGGAAACACAGGAGAGTAGAAGAGTGCTGTTTTCTCAAAAGCAGAGTGTGTTTCTTGCAAGGCGAGCTAGCGTTTGTTTCCCAGTCCTAAACGGAGTTGAATCCCATGCAGTTTCTGGTCCTACGAGCAAGAGTTGTTTTCTGCTAAGAAGAGTCACTCTTGTGCTCCCATTGCCATACACAGTGCAAATAGCACTCGCGTCTGTTCCCAGCAAGTACAGTGTATTGGACTGAAGAGAAGCTACTGTTCTTGTCAGTTTCCTAAGCAGAGTTGAACGAGATATGCCCCGTGTG
Source organism: Peromyscus eremicus (assembly GCF_949786415.1). Lineage (NCBI taxonomy): Eukaryota > Metazoa > Chordata > Mammalia > Rodentia > Cricetidae > Peromyscus > Peromyscus eremicus. The sequence continues at coordinate 101,938 of NW_026735312.1, forward strand.
TGTAGGAAGCACAGTTCTTTTGTTCTGAGCAAGCTCACTGTTCTGGCCCTATAGGAAACACAGGAGAGTAGAAGAGTGCTGTTTTCTCAAAAGCAGAGTGTGTTTCTTGCAAGGCGAGCTAGCGTTTGTTTCCCAGTCCTAAACGGAGTTGAATCCCATGCAGTTTCTGGTCCTACGAGCAAGAGTTGTTTTCTGCTAAGAAGAGTCACTCTTGCGCTCCCATTGCCATACACAGTGCAAATAGCACTCGCGTCTGTTCCCAGCAAGTACAGTGTATTGGACTGAAGAGAAGCTACTGTTCTTGTCTGTTTCCTAAGCAGAGTTAAACTAGATATGCCCCGTGTGTGTAGGAAGCACAGTTCTTTTGTTCTGAGCAAGCTCACTGTTCTGGCCCTATAGGAAACACAGGAGAGTAGAAGAGTGCTGTTTTCTCAAAAGCAGAGTGTGTTTCTTGCAAGGCGAGCTAGCGTTTGTTTCCCAGTCCTAAACGGAGTTGAATCCCATGCAGTTTCTGGTCCTACGAGCAAGAGTTGTTTTCTGCTAAGAAGAGTCACTCTTGCGCTCCCATTGCCATACACAGTGCAAATAGCACTCGCGTCTGTTCCCAGCAAGTACAGTGTATTGGACTGAAGAGAAGCTACTGTTCTTGTCAGTTTCCTAAGCAGAGTTGAACTAGATAAGCCCCGTGTGTGTAGGAAGCACAGTTCTTTTGTTCTGAGCAAGCTCACTGTTCTGGCCCTATAGGAAACACAGGAGAGTAGAAGAGTGCTGTTTTCTCAAAAGCAGAGAGTGTTTCTTGCAAGGCGAGCTAGCGTTTGTTTCCCAGTCCTAAACGGAGTTGAATCCCATGCAGTTTCTGGTCCTACGAGCAAGAGTTGTTTTCTGCTAAGAAGAGTCACTCTTGTGCTCCCATTGCCATACACAGTGCAAATAGCACTCGCGTCTGTTTCCAGCAAGTACAGTGTATTGGACTGAAGAGAAGCTACTGTTCTTGTCAGTTTCCTAAGCAGAGTTGAACGAGATATGCCCCGTGTGTGTAGGAAGCACAGTTCTTTTGTTCTGAGCAAGCTCACTGTTCTGGCCCTATAGGAAACACAGGAGAGTAGAAGAGTGCTGTTTTCTCAAAAGCAGAGTGTGTTTCTTGCAAGGCGAGCTAGCGTTTGTTTCCCAGTCCTAAACGGAGTTGAATCCCATGCGGTTTCTGGTCCTACGAGCAAGAGTTGTTTTCTGCTAAGAAGAGTCACTCTTGCGCTCCCATTGCCATACACAGTGCAAATAGCACTCGCGTCTGTTCCCAGCAAGTACAGTGTATTGGACTGAAGAGAAGCTACTGTTCTTGTCTGTTTCCTAAGCAGAGTTAAACTAGATATGCCCCGTGTGTGTAGGAAGCACAGTTCTTTTGTTCTGAGCAAGCTCACTGTTCTGGCCCTATAGGAAACAGAGGAGAGTAGAAGAGTGCTGTTTTCTCAAAAGCAGAGTGTGTTTCTTGCAAGGCGAGCTAGCGTTTGTTTCCCAGTCCTAAACGGAGTTGAATCCCATGCAGTTTCTGGTCCTACGAGCAAGAGTTGTTTTCTGCTAAGAAGAGTCACTCTTGTGCTCCCATTGCCATACACAGTGCAAATAGCACTCGCGTCTGTTCCCAGCAAGTACAGTGTATTGGACTGAAGAGAAGCTACTGTTCTGGTCAGTTTCCTAAGCAGAGTTGAACTAGATATGCCCCGTGTGTGTAGGAAGCACAGTTCTTTTGTTCTGAGCAAGCTCACTGTTCTGGCCCTATAGGAAACACAGGAGAGTAGAAGAGTGCTGTTTTCTCAAAAGCAGAGTGTGTTTCTTGCAAGGCGAGCTAGCGTTTGTTTCCCAGTCCTAAACGGAGTTGAATCCCATGCAGTTTCTGGTCCTACGAGCAAGAGTTGTTTTCTGCTAAGAAGAGTCACTCTTGCGCTCCCATTGCCATACACAGTGCAAATAGCACTCGCGTCTGTTCCCAGCAAGTACAGTGTATTGGACTGAAGAGAAGCTACTGTTCTGGTCAGTTTCCTAAGCAGAGTTGAACTAGATATGCCCCGTGTGTGTAGGAAGCACAGTTCTTTTGTTCTGAGCAAGCTCAATGTTCTGGCCCTATAGGAAACACAGGAGAGTAGAAGAGTGCTGTTTTCTCAAAAGCAGAGTGTGTTTCTTGCAAGGCGAGCTAGCGTTTGTTTCCCAGTCCTAAACGGAGTTGAATCCCATGCAGTTTCTGGTCCTACGAGCAAGAGTTGTTTTCTGCTAAGAAGAGTCACTCTTGCGCTCCCATTGCCATACACAGTGCAAATAGCACTCGCGTCTGTTCCCAGCAAGTACAGTGTATTGGACTGAAGAGAAGCTACTGTTCTTGTCAGTTTCCTAAGCAGAGTTGAACTAGATATGCCCCGTGTGTGTAGGAAGCACAGTTCTTTTGTTCTGAGCAAGCTCACTGTTCTGGCCCTATAGGAAACACAGGAGAGTAGAAGAGTGCTGTTTTCTCAAAAGCAGAGTGTGTTTCTTGCAAGGCGAGCTAGCGTTTGTTTCCCAGTCCTAAACGGAGTTGAATCCCATGCAGTTTCTGGTCCTATGAGCAAGAGTTGTTTTCTGCTAAGAAGAGTCACTATTGCGCTCCCATTGCCATACACAGTGCAAATAGCACTCGCGTCTGTACCCAGCAAGTACAGTGTATTGGACTGAAGAGAAGCTACTGTTCTTGTCTGTTTCCTAAGCAGAGTTGAACTAGATATGCCCCGTGTGTGTAGGAAGCACAGTTCTTTTGTTCTGAGCAAGCTCACTGTTCTGGCCCTATAGGAAACACAGGAGAGTAGAAGAGTGCTGTTTTCTCAAAAGCAGAGTGTGTTTCTTGCAAGGCGAGCTAGCGTTTGTTTCCCAGTCCTAAACGGAGTTGAATCCCATGCAGTTTCTGGTCCTACGAGCAAGAGTTGTTTTCTGCTAAGAAGAGTCACTATTGCGCTCCCATTGCCATACACAGTGCAAATAGCACTCGCGTCTGTTCCTAGCAAGTAGAGTGTATTGGACTGCAGAGAAGCTACTGTTCTGGTCAGTTTCCTAAGCAGAGTTGAACTAGATATGCCCCGTGTGTGTAGGAAGCACAGTTCTTTTGTTCTGAGCAAGCTCAATGTTCTGGCCCTATAGGAAACACAGGAGAGTAGAAGAGTGCTGTTTTCTCAAAAGCAGAGTGGGTTTCTTGCAAGGCGAGCTAGCGTTTGTTTCCCAGTCCTAAACGGAGTTGAATCCCATGCAGATTCTGGTCCTACGAGCAAGAGTTGTTTTCTGCTAAGAAGAGTCACTCTTGCGCTCCCATTGCCATACACAGTGCAAATAGCACTCGCGTCTGTTCCCAGCAAGTACAGTGTATTGGACTGAAGAGAAGCTACTGTTCTTGTCAGTTTCCTAAGCAGAGTTGAACTAGATATGCCCCGTGTGTGTAGGAAGCACAGTTCTTTTGTTCTGAGCAAGCTCACTGTTCTGGCCCTATAGGAAACACAGGAGAGTAGAAGAGTGCTGTTTTCTCAAAAGCAGAGTGTGTTTCTTGCAAGGCGAGCTAGCGTTTGTTTCCCAGTCCTAAACGGAGTTGAATCCCATGCAGTTTCTGGTCCTACGAGCAAGAGTTGTTTTCTGCTAAGAAGAGTCACTCTTGCGCTCCCATTGCCATACACAGTGCAAATAGCACTCGCGTCTGTTCCCAGCAAGTACAGTGTATTGGACTGAAGAGAAGCTACTGTTCTGGTCAGTTTCCTAAGCAGAGTTGAACTAGATATGCCCCGTGTGTGTAGGAAGCACAGTTCTTTTGTTCTGAGCAAGCTCACTGTTCTGGCCCTATAGGAAACACAGGAGAGTAGAAGAGTGCTGTTTTCTCAAAAGCAGAGTGTGTTTCTTGCAAGGCGAGCTAGCGTTTGTTTCCCAGTCCTAAACGGAGTTGAATCCCATGCAGTTTCTGGTCCTACGAGCAAGAGTTGTTTTCTGCTAAGAAGAGTCACTCTTGCGCTCCCATTGCCATACACAGTGCAAATAGCACTCGCGTCTGTTCCCAGCAAGTACAGTGTATTGGACTGAAGAGAAGCTACTGTTCTGGTCAGTTTCCTAAGCAGAGTTGAACTAGATATGCCCCGTGTGTGTAGGAAGCACAGTTCTTTTGTTCTGAGCAAGCTCAATGTTCTGGCCCTATAGGAAACACAGGAGAGTAGAAGAGTGCTGTTTTCTCAAAAGCAGAGTGTGTTTCTTGCAAGGCGAGCTAGCGTTTGTTTCCCAGTCCTAAACGGAGTTGAATCCCATGCAGTTTCTGGTCCTACGAGCAAGAGTTGTTTTCTGCTAAGAAGAGTCACTCTTGCGCTCCCATTGCCATACACAGTGCAAATAGCACTCGCGTCTGTTCCCAGCAAGTACAGTGTATTGGACTGAAGAGAAGCTACTGTTCTTGTCAGTTTCCTAAGCAGAGTTGAACTAGATATGCCCCGTGTGTGTAGGAAGCACAGTTCTTTTGTTCTGAGCAAGCTCACTGTTCTGGCCCTATAGGAAACACAGGAGAGTAGAAGAGTGCTGTTTTCTCAAAAGCAGAGTGTGTTTCTTGCAAGGCGAGCTAGCGTTTGTTTCCCAGTCCTAAACGGAGTTGAATCCCATGCAGTTTCTGGTCCTACGAGCAAGAGTTGTTTTCTGCTAAGAAGAGTCACTATTGCGCTCCCATTGCCATACACAGTGCAAATAGCACTCGCGTCTGTACCCAGCAAGTACAGTGTATTGGACTGAAGAGAAGCTACTGTTCTTGTCTGTTTCCTAAGCAGAGTTGAACTAGATATGCCCCGTGTGTGTAGGAAGCACAGTTCTTTTGTTCTGAGCAAGCTCACTGTTCTGGCCCTATAGGAAACACAGGAGAGTAGAAGAGTGCTGTTTTCTCAAAAGCAGAGTGTGTTTCTTGCAAGGCGAGCTAGCGTTTGTTTCCCAGTCCTAAACGGAGTTGAATCCCATGCAGTTTCTGGTCCTACGAGCAAGAGTTGTTTTCTGCTAAGAAGAGTCACTCTTGCGCTCCCATTGCCATACACAGTGCAAATAGCACTCGCGTCTGTTCCCAGCAAGTACAGTGTATTGGACTGAAGAGAAGCTACTGTTCTTGTCAGTTTCCTAAGCAGAGTTGAACTAGATATGCCCCGTGTGTGTAGGAAGCACAGTTCGTTTGTTCTGAGCAAGCTCACTGTTCTGGCCCTATAGGAAACACAGGAGAGTAGAAGAGTGCTGTTTTCTCAAAAGCAGAGTGTGTTTCTTGCAAGGCGAGCTAGCGTTTGTTTCCCAGTCCTAAACGGAGTTGAATCCCATGCAGTTTCTGGGCCTACGAGCAAGAGTTGTTTTCTGCTAAGAAGAGTCACTCTTGCGCTCCCATTGCCATACACAGTGCAAATAGCACTCGCGTCTGTTCCCAGCAAGTACAGTGTATTGGACTGAAGAGAAGCTACTGTTCTTGTCAGTTTCCTAAGCAGAGTTGAACTAGATATGCTCCGTGTGTGTAGGAAGCACAGTTCGTTTGTTCTGAGCAAGCTCACTGTTCTGGCCCTATAGGAAACACAGGAGAGTAGAAGAGTGCTGTTTTCTCAAAAGCAGAGTGTGTTTCTTGCAAGGCGAGCTAGCGTTTGTTTCCCAGTCCTAAACGGAGTTGAATCCCATGCAGATTCTGGTCCTACGAGCAAGAGTTGTTTTCTGCTAAGAAGAGTCACTCTTGCGCTCCCATTGCCATACACAGTGTAAATAGCACTCGCGTCTGTTCCCAGCAATTACAGTGTATTGGACTGAAGAGAAGCTACTGTTCTTGTCAGTTTCCTAAGCAGAGTTGAACTAGATATGCCCCATGTGTGTAGGAAGCACAGTTCTTTTGTTCTGAGCAAGCTCACTGTTCTGGCCCTATAGGAAACACAGGAGAGTAGAAGAGTGCTGTTTTCTCAAAAGCAGAGTGTGTTTCTTGCAAGGCGAGCTAGCGTTTGTTTCCCAGTCCTAAACGGAGTTGAATCCCATGCAGTTTCTGGTCCTACGAGCAAGAGTTGTTTTCTGCTAAGAAGAGTCACTCTTGCGCTCCCATTGCCATACACAGTGCAAATAGCACTCGCGTCTGTTCCCAGCAAGTACAGTGTATTGGACTGAAGAGAAGCTACTGTTCTGGTCAGTTTCTTAAGCAGAGTTGAACTAGATATGCCCCGTGTGTGTAGGAAGCACAGTTCTTTTGTTCTGAGCAAGCTCACTGTTCTGGCCCTATAGGAAACACAGGAGAGTAGAAGAGTGCTGTTTTCTCAAAAGCAGAGTGTGTTTCTTGCAAGGCGAGCTAGCGTTTGTTTCCCAGTCCTAAACGGAGTTGAATCCCATGCAGTTTCTGGTCCTACGAGCAAGAGTTGTTTTCTGCTAAGAAGAGTCACTCTTGCGCTCCCATTGCCATACACAGTGCAAATAGCACTCGCGTCTGTTCCCAGCAAGTACAGTGTATTGGACTGAAGAGAAGCTACTGTTCTGGTCAGTTTCCTAAGCAGAGTTGAACTAGATATGCCCCGTGTGTGTAGGAAGCACAGTTCTTTTGTTCTGAGCAAGCTCACTGTTCTGGCCCTATAGGAAACACAGGAGAGTAGAAGAGTGCTGTTTTCTCAAAAGCAGAGTGTGTTTCTTGCAAGGCGAGCTAGCGTTTGTTTCCCAGTCCTAAACGGAGTTGAATCCCATGCAGTTTCTGGTCCTACGAGCAAGAGTTGTTTTCTGCTAAGAAGAGTCACTCTTGCGCTCCCATTGCCATACACAGTGCAAATAGCACTCGCGTCTGTTCCCAGCAAGTACAGTGTATTGGACTGAAGAGAAGCTACTGTTCTTGTCAGTTTCCTAAGCAGAGTTGAACTAGATATGCCCCGTGTGTGTAGGAAGCACAGTTCTTTTGTTCTGAGCAAGCTCACTGTTCTGGCCCTATAGGAAACACAGGAGAGTAGAAGAGTGCTGTTTTCTCAAAAGCAGAGTGTGTTTCTTGCAAGGCGAGCTAGCGTTTGTTTCCCAGTCCTAAACGGAGTTGAATCCCATGCAGTTTCTGGTCCTACGAGCAAGAGTTGTTTTCTGCTAAGAAGAGTCACTATTGCGCTCCCATTGCCATACACAGTGCAAATAGCACTCGCGTCTGTACCCAGCAAGTACAGTGTATTGGACTGAAGAGAAGCTACTGTTCTTGTCTGTTTCCTAAGCAGAGTTGAACTAGATATGCCCCGTGTGTGTAGGAAGCACAGTTCTTTTGTTCTGAGCAAGCTCACTGTTCTGGCCCTATAGGAAACACAGGAGAGTAGAAGAGTGCTGTTTTCTCAAAAGCAGAGTGTGTTTCTTGCAAGGCGAGCTAGCGTTTGTTTCCCAGTCCTAAACGGAGTTGAATCCCATGCAGTTTCTGGTCCTACGAGCAAGAGTTGTTTTCTGCTAAGAAGAGTCACTCTTGCGCTCCCATTGCCATACACAGTGCAAATAGCACTCGCGTCTGTTCCCAGCAAGTACAGTGTATTGGACTGAAGAGAAGCTACTGTTCTTGTCAGTTTCCTAAGCAGAGTTGAACTAGATATGCCCCGTGTGTGTAGGAAGCACAGTTCGTTTGTTCTGAGCAAGCTCACTGTTCTGGCCCTATAGGAAACACAGGAGAGTAGAAGAGTGCTGTTTTCTCAAAAGCAGAGTGTGTTTCTTGCAAGGCGAGCTAGCGTTTGTTTCCCAGTCCTAAACGGAGTTGAATCCCATGCAGTTTCTGGTCCTACGAGCAAGAGTTGTTTTCTGCTAAGAAGAGTCACTCTTGCGCTCCCATTGCCATACACAGTGCAAATAGCACTCGCGTCTGTTCCCAGCAAGTACAGTGTATTGGACTGAAGAGAAGCTACTGTTCTTGTCAGTTTCCTAAGCAGAGTTGAACTAGATATGCCCCGTGTGTGTAGGAAGCACAGTTCGTTTGTTCTGAGCAAGCTCACTGTTCTGGCCCTATAGGAAACACAGGAGAGTAGAAGAGTGCTGTTTTCTCAAAAGCAGAGTGTGTTTCTTGCAAGGCGAGCTAGCGTTTGTTTCCCAGTCCTAAACGGAGTTGAATCCCATGCAGTTTCTGGTCCTACGAGCAAGAGTTGTTTTCTGCTAAGAAGAGTCACTCTTGCGCTCCCATTGCCATACACAGTGCAAATAGCACTCGCGTCTGTTCCCATAAAGTACAGTGTATTGGACTGAAGAGAAGCTACTGTTCTTGTCAGTTTCCTAAGCAGAGTTGAACTAGATATGCTCCGTGTGTGTAGGAAGCACAGTTCGTTTGTTCTGAGCAAGCTCACTGTTCTGGCCCTATAGGAAACACAGGAGAGTAGAAGAGTGCTGTTTTCTCAAAAGCAGAGTGTGTTTCTTGCAAGGCGAGCTAGCGTTTGTTTCCCAGTCCTAAACGGAGTTGAATCCCATGCAGATTCTGGTCCTACGAGCAAGAGTTGTTTTCTGCTAAGAAGAGTCACTCTTGCGCTCCCATTGCCATACACAGTGTAAATAGCACTCGCGTCTGTTCCCAGCAATTACAGTGTATTGGACTGAAGAGAAGCTACTGTTCTTGTCAGTTTCCTAAGCAGAGTTGAACTAGATATGCCCCATGTGTGTAGGAAGCACAGTTCTTTTGTTCTGAGCAAGCTCACTGTTCTGGCCCTATAGGAAACACAGGAGAGTAGAAGAGTGCTGTTTTCTCAAAAGCAGAGTGTGTTTCTTGCAAGGCGAGCTAGCGTTTGTTTCCCAGTCCTAAACGGAGTTGAATCCCATGCAGTTTCTGGTCCTACGAGCAAGAGTTGTTTTCTGCTAAGAAGAGTCACTCTTGCGCTCCCATTGCCATACACAGTGCAAATAGCACTCGCGTCTGTTCCCAGCAAGTACAGTGTATTGGACTGAAGAGAAGCTACTGTTCTGGTCAGTTTCTTAAGCAGAGTTGAACTAGATATGCCCCGTGTGTGTAGGAAGCACAGTTCTTTTGTTCTGAGCAAGCTCACTGTTCTGGCCCTATAGGAAACACAGGAGAGTAGAAGAGTGCTGTTTTCTCAAAAGCAGAGTGTGTTTCTTGCAAGGCGAGCTAGCGTTTGTTTCCCAGTCCTAAACGGAGTTGAATCCCATGCAGTTTCTGGTCCTACGAGCAAGAGTTGTTTTCTGCTAAGAAGAGTCACTCTTGCGCTCCCATTGCCATACACAGTGCAAAAAGCACTCGCGTCTGTTCCCAGCAAGTACAGTGTATTGGACTGAAGAGAAGCTACTGTTCTGGTCAGTTTCCTAAGCAGAGTTGAACTAGATATGCCCCGTGTGTGTAGGAAGCACAGTTCTTTTGTTCTGAGCAAGCTCAATGTTCTGGCCCTATAGGAAACACAGGAGAGTAGAAGAGTGCTGTTTTCTCAAAAGCAGAGTGTGTTTCTTGCAAGGCGAGCTAGCGTTTGTTTCCCAGTCCTAAACGGAGTTGAATCCCATGCAGTTTCTGGTCCTACGAGCAAGAGTTGTTTTCTGCTAAGAAGAGTCACTCTTGCGCTCCCATTGCCATACACAGTGTAAATAGCACTCGCGTCTGTTCCCAGCAATTACAGTGTATTGGACTGAAGAGAAGCTACTGTTCTTGTCAGTTTCCTAAGCAGAGTTGAACTAGATATGCCCCGTGTGTGTAGGAAGCACAGTTCTTTTGTTCTGAGCAAGCTCACTGTTCTGGCCCTATAGGAAACACAGGAGAGTAGAAGAGTGCTGTTTTCTCAAAAGCAGAGTGTGTTTCTTGCAAGGCGAGCTAGCGTTTGTTTCCCAGTCCTAAACGGAGTTGAATCCCATGCAGTTTCTGGTCCTACGAGCAAGAGTTGTTTTCTGCTAAGAAGAGTCACTCTTGCGCTCCCATTGCCATACACAGTGCAAATAGCACTCGCGTCTGTTCCCAGCAAGTACAGTGTATTGGACTGAAGAGAAGCTACTGTTCTTGTCAGTTTCCTAAGCAGAGTTGAACTAGATATGCCCCGTGTGTGTAGGAAGCACAGTTCTTTTGTTCTGAGCAAGCTCACTGTTCTGGCCCTATAGGAAACACAGGAGAGTAGAAGAGTGCTGTTTTCTCAAAAGCAGAGTGTGTTTCTTGCAAGGCGAGCTAGCGTTTGTTTCCCAGTCCTAAACGGAGTTGAATCCCATGCAGTTTCTGGTCCTATGAGCAAGAGTTGTTTTCTGCTAAGAAGAGTCACTCTTGCGCTCCCATTGCCATACACAGTGCAAATAGCACTCGCGTCTGTACCCAGCAAGTACAGTGTATTGGACTGAAGAGAAGCTACTGTTCTTGTCTGTTTCCTAAGCAGAGTTGAACTAGATATGCCCCGTGTGTGTAGGAAGCACAGTTCTTTTGTTCTGAGCAAGCTCACTGTTCTGGCCCTATAGGAAACACAGGAGAGTAGAAGAGTGCTGTTTTCTCAAAAGCAGAGTGTGTTTCTTGCAAGGCGAGCTAGCGTTTGTTTCCCAGTCCTAAACGGAGTTGAATCCCATGCAGTTTCTGGTCCTACGAGCAAGAGTTGTTTTCTGCTAAGAAGAGTCACTATTGCGCTCCCATTGCCATACACAGTGCAAATAGCACTCGCGTCTGTTCCTAGCAAGTAGAGTGTATTGGACTGCAGAGAAGCTACTGTTCTGGTCAGTTTCCTAAGCAGAGTTGAACTAGATATGCCCCGTGTGTGTAGGAAGCACAGTTCTTTTGTTCTGAGCAAGCTCAATGTTCTGGCCCTATAGGAAACACAGGAGAGTAGAAGAGTGCTGTTTTCTCAAAAGCAGAGTGGGTTTCTTGCAAGGCGAGCTAGCGTTTGTTTCCCAGTCCTAAACGGAGTTGAATCCCATGCAGATTCTGGTCCTACGAGCAAGAGTTGTTTTCTGCTAAGAAGAGTCACTCTTGCGCTCCCATTGCCATACACAGTGCAAATAGCACTCGCGTCTGTTCCCAGCAAGTACAGTGTATTGGACTGAAGAGAAGCTACTGTTCTTGTCTGTTTCCTAAGCAGAGTTGAACTAGATATGCCCCGTGTGTGTAGGAAGCACAGTTCTTTTGTTCTGAGCAAGCTCACTGTTCTGGCCCTATAGGAAACACAGGAGAGTAGAAGAGTGCTGTTTTCTCAAAAGCAGAGTGTGTTTCTTGCAAGGCGAGCTAGCGTTTGTTTCCCAGTCCTAAACGGAGTTGAATCCCATGCAGTTTCTGGTCCTACGAGCAAGAGTTGTTTTCTGCTAAGAAGAGTCACTATTGCGCTCCCATTGCCATACACAGTGCAAATAGCACTCGCGTCTGTTCCTAGCAAGTAGAGTGTATTGGACTGCAGAGAAGCTACTGTTCTGGTCAGTTTCCTAAGCAGAGTTGAACTAGATATGCCCCGTGTGTGTAGGAAGCACAGTTCTTTTGTTCTGAGCAAGCTCAATGTTCTGGCCCTATAGGAAACACAGGAGAGTAGAAGAGTGCTGTTTTCTCAAAAGCAGAGTGGGTTTCTTGCAAGGCGAGCTAGCGTTTGTTTCCCAGTCCTAAACGGAGTTGAATCCCATGCAGATTCTGGTCCTACGAGCAAGAGTTGTTTTCTGCTAAGAAGAGTCACTCTTGCGCTCCCATTGCCATACACAGTGCAAATAGCACTCGCGTCTGTTCCCAGCAAGTACAGTGTATTGGACTGAAGAGAAGCTACTGTTCTTGTCAGTTTCCTAAGCAGAGTTGAACTAGATATGCCCCATGTGTGTAGGAAGCACAGTTCTTTTGTTCTGAGCAAGCTCACTGTTCTGGCCCTATAGGAAACACAGGGGAGTAGAAGAGTGCTGTTTTCTCAAAAGCAGAGTGTGTTTCTTGCAAGGCGAGCTAGCGTTTGTTTCCCAGTCCTAAACGGAGTTGAATCCCATGCAGTTTCTGGTCCTACGAGCAAGAGTTGTTTTCTGCTAAGAAGAGTCACTATTGCGCTCCCTTTGCCATACACAGTGCATATAGCACTCGCGTCTGTTCCCAGCAAGTACAGTGTATTGGACTGAAGAGAAGCTACTGTTCTTGTCAGTTTCCTAAGCAGAGTTGAACTAGATATGCCCCGTGTGTGTAGGAAGCACAGTTCTTTTGTTCTGAGCAAGCTCACTGTTCTGGCCCTATAGGAAACACAGGAGAGTAGAAGAGTGCTGTTTTCTCAAAAGCAGAGTGTGTTTCTTGCAAGGCGAGCTAGCGTTTGTTTCCCAGTCCTAAACGGAGTTGAATCCCATGCAGTTTCTGGTCCTACGACCAAGAGTTGTTTTCTGCTAAGAAGAGTCACTCTTGCGCTCCCATTGCCATACACAGTGCAAATAGCACTCGCGTCTGTTCCCAGCAAGTACAGTGTATTGGACTGAAGAGAAGCTACTGTTCTTGTCAGTTTCCTAAGCAGAGTTGAACTAGATATGCCCCGTGTGTGTAGGAAGCACAGTTCGTTTGTTCTGAGCAAGCTCACTGTTCTGGCCCTATAGGAAACACAGGAGAGTAGAAGAGTGCTGTTTTCTCAAAAGCAGAGTGTGTTTCTTGCAAGGTGAGCTAGCGTTTGTTTCCCAGTCCTAAACGGAGTTGAATCCCATGCAGTTTCTGGTCCTACTTGCAAGAGTTGTTTTCTGCTAAGAAGAGTCACTCTTGGGCTCCCATTGCCATACACAGTGCAAATAACACTCGCGTCTGTTCCCAGCAAGTACAGTGTATTGGACTGAAGAGAAGCTACTGTTCTGGTCAGTTTCCTAAGCAGAGTTGAACTAGATATGCCCCGTGTATGTAGGAAGCACAGTTCTTTTGTTCTGAGCAAGCTCACTGATCTGGCCCTATAGGAAACACAGGAGAGTAGAAGAGTGCTGTTTTCTCAAAAGCAGAGTGTGTTTCTTGCAAGGCGAGCTAGCGTTTGTTTCCCAGTCCTAAACGGAGTTGAATCCCATGCAGTTTCTGGTCCTACGAGCAAGAGTTGTTTTCTGCTAAGAAGAGTCACTCTTGCGCTCCCATTGCCATACACAGTGCAAATAGCAGTCGCGTCTGTTCCCAGCAAGTACAGTGTATTGGACTGAAGAGAAGCTACTGTTCTTGTCAGTTTCCTAAGCAGAGTTGAACTAGATATGCCCCGTGTGTGTAGGAAGCACAGTTCTTTTGTTCTGAGCAAGCTCACTGTTCTGGCCCTATAGGAAACACAGGAGAGTAAAAGAGTGCTGTTTTCTCAAAAGCAGAGTGTGTTTCTTGCAAGGCGAGCTAGCGTTTGTTTCCCAGTCCTAAACGGAGTTGAATCCCATGCAGTTTCTGGTCCTACGAGCAAGAGTTGTTTTCTGCTAAGAAGAGTCACTCTTGTGCTCCCATTGCCATACACAGTGCAAATAGCACTCGCGTCTGTTCCCAGCAAGTACAGTGTATTGGACTGAAGAGAAGCTACTGTTCTTGTCAGTTTCCTAAGCAGAGTTGAACGAGATATGCCCCGTGTGTGTAGGAAGCACAGTTCTTTTGTTCTGAGCAAGCTCACTGTTCTGGCCCTATAGGAAACACAGGAGAGTAGAAGAGTGCTGTTTTCTCAAAAGCAGAGTGTGTTTCTTGCAAGGCGAGCTAGCGTTTGTTTCCCAGTCCTAAACGGAGTTGAATCCCATGCAGTTTCTGGTCCTACGAGCAAGAGTTGTTTTCTGCTAAGAAGAGTCACTCTTGCGCTCCCATTGCCATACACAGTGCAAATAGCACTCGCGTCTGTTCCCAGCAAGTACAGTGTATTGGACTGAAGAGAAGCTACTGTTCTTGTCTGTTTCCTAAGCAGAGTTAAACTAGATATGCCCCGTGTGTGTAGGAAGCACAGTTCTTTTGTTCTGAGCAAGCTCACTGTTCTGGCCCTATAGGAAACACAGGAGAGTAGAAGAGTGCTGTTTTCTCAAAAGCAGAGTGTGTTTCTTGCAAGGCGAGCTAGCGTTTGTTTCCCAGTCCTAAACGGAGTTGAATCCCATGCAGTTTCTGGTCCTACGAGCAAGAGTTGTTTTCTGCTAAGAAGAGTCACTCTTGCGCTCCCATTGCCATACACAGTGCAAATAGCACTCGCGTCTGTTCCCAGCAAGTACAGTGTATTGGACTGAAGAGAAGCTACTGTTCTGGTCAGTTTCCTAAGCAGAGTTGAACTAGATATGCCCCGTGTGTGTAGGAAGCACAGTTCTTTTGTTCTGAGCAAGCTCACTGTTCTGGCCCTATAGGAAACACAGGAGAGTAGAAGAGTGCTGTTTTCTCAAAAGCAGAGTGTGTTTCTTGCAAGGCGAGCTAGCGTTTGTTTCCCAGTCCTAAACGGAGTTGAATCCCATGCAGTTTCTGGTCCTACGAGCAAGAGTTGTTTTCTGCTAAGAAGAGTCACTCTTGCGCTCCCATTGCCATACACAGTGCAAATAGCACTCGCGTCTGTTCCCAGCAAGTACAGTGTATTGGACTGAAGAGAAGCTACTGTTCTGGTCAGTTTCCTAAGCAGAGTTGAACTAGATATGCCCCGTGTGTGTAGGAAGCACAGTTCTTTTGTTCTGAGCAAGCTCAATGTTCTGGCCCTATAGGAAACACAGGAGAGTAGAAGAGTGCTGTTTTCTCAAAAGCAGAGTGTGTTTCTTGCAAGGCGAGCTAGCGTTTGTTTCCCAGTCCTAAACGGAGTTGAATCCCATGCAGTTTCTGGTCCTACGAGCAAGAGTTGTTTTCTGCTAAGAAGAGTCACTCTTGCGCTCCCATTGCCATACACAGTGCAAATAGCACTCGCGTCTGTTCCCAGCAAGTACAGTGTATTGGACTGAAGAGAAGCTACTGTTCTTGTCAGTTTCCTAAGCAGAGTTGAACTAGATATGCCCCGTGTGTGTAGGAAGCACAGTTCTTTTGTTCTGAGCAAGCTCACTGTTCTGGCCCTATAGGAAACACAGGAGAGTAGAAGAGTGCTGTTTTCTCAAAAGCAGAGTGTGTTTCTTGCAAGGCGAGCTAGCGTTTGTTTCCCAGTCCTAAACGGAGTTGAATCCCATGCAGTTTCTGGTCCTATGAGCAAGAGTTGTTTTCTGCTAAGAAGAGTCTCTATTGCGCTCCCATTGCCATACACAGTGCAAATAGCACTCGCGTCTGTACCCAGCAAGTACAGTGTATTGGACTGAAGAGAAGCTACTGTTCTTGTCTGTTTCCTAAGCAGAGTTGAACTAGATATGCCCCGTGTGTGTAGGAAGCACAGTTCTTTTGTTCTGAGCAAGCTCACTGTTCTGGCCCTATAGGAAACACAGGAGAGTAGAAGAGTGCTGTTTTCTCAAAAGCAGAGTGTGTTTCTTGCAAGGCGAGCTAGCGTTTGTTTCCCAGTCCTAAACGGAGTTGAATCCCATGCAGTTTCTGGTCCTACGAGCAAGAGTTGTTTTCTGCTAAGAAGAGTCACTATTGCGCTCCCATTGCCATACACAGTGCAAATAGCACTCGCGTCTGTTCCTAGCAAGTAGAGTGTATTGGACTGCAGAGAAGCTACTGTTCTGGTCAGTTTCCTAAGCAGAGTTGAACTAGATATGCCCCGTGTGTGTAGGAAGCACAGTTCTTTTGTTCTGAGCAAGCTCAATGTTCTGGCCCTATAGGAAACACAGGAGAGTAGAAGAGTGCTGTTTTCTCAAAAGCAGAGTGGGTTTCTTGCAAGGCGAGCTAGTGTTTGTTTCCCAGTCCTAAACGGAGTTGAATCCCATGCAGATTCTGGTCCTACGAGCAAGAGTTGTTTTCTGCTAAGAAGAGTCACTCTTGCGCTCCCATTGCCATACACAGTGCAAATAGCACTCGCGTCTGTTCCCAGCAAGTACAGTGTATTGGACTGAAGAGAAGCTACTGTTCTTGTCAGTTTCCTAAGCAGAGTTGAACTAGATATGCCCCGTGTGTGTAGGAAGCACAGTTCTTTTGTTCTGAGCAAGCTCACTGTTCTGGCCCTATAGGAAACACAGGAGAGTAGAAGAGTGCTGTTTTCTCAAAAGCAGAGTGTGTTTCTTGCAAGGCGAGCTAGCGTTTGTTTCCCAGTCCTAAACGGAGTTGAATCCCATGCAGTTTCTGGTCCTACGAGCAAGAGTTGTTTTCTGCTAAGAAGAGTCACTCTTGCGCTCCCATTGCCATACACAGTGCAAATAGCACTCGCGTCTGTTCCCAGCAAGTACAGTGTATTGGACTGAAGAGAAGCTACTGTTCTGGTCAGTTTCCTAAGCAGAGTTGAACTAGATATGCCCCGTGTGTGTAGGAAGCACAGTTCTTTTGTTCTGAGCAAGCTCTATGTTCTGGCCCTATAGGAAACACAGGAGAGTAGAAGAGTGCTGTTTTCTCAAAAGCAGAGTGTGTTTCTTGCAAGGCGAGCTAGCGTTTGTTTCCCAGTCCTAAACGGAGTTGAATCCCATGCAGTTTCTGGTCCTACGAGCAAGAGTTGTTTTCTGCTAAGAAGAGTCACTCTTGCGCTCCCATTGCCATACACAGTGCAAATAGCACTCGCGTCTGTTCCCAGCAAGTACAGTGTATTGGACTGAAGAGAAGCTACTGTTCTTGTCAGTTTCCTAAGCAGAGTTGAACTAGATATGCCCCGTGTGTGTAGGAAGCACAGTTCTTTTGTTCTGAGCAAGCTCACTGTTCTGGCCCTATAGGAAACACAGGAGAGTAGAAGAGTGCTGTTTTCTCAAAAGCAGAGTGTGTTTCTTGCAAGGCGAGCTAGCGTTTGTTTCCCAGTCCTAAACGGAGTTGAATCCCATGCAGTTTCTGGTCCTATGAGCAAGAGTTGTTTTCTGCTAAGAAGAGTCACTATTGCGCTCCCATTGCCATACACAGTGCAAATAGCACTCGCGTCTGTACCCAGCAAGTACAGTGTATTGGACTGAAGAGAAGCTACTGTTCTTGTCTGTTTCCTAAGCAGAGTTGAACTAGATATGCCCCGTGTGTGTAGGAAGCACAGTTCTTTTGTTCTGAGCAAGCTCACTGTTCTGGCCCTATAGGAAACACAGGAGAGTAGAAGAGTGCTGTTTTCTCAAAAGCAGAGTGTGTTTCTTGCAAGGCGAGCTAGCGTTTGTTTCCCAGTCCTAAACGGAGTTGAATCCCATGCAGTTTCTGGTCCTACGAGCAAGAGTTGTTTTCTGCTAAGAAGAGTCACTCTTGCGCTCCCATTGCCATACACAGTGCAAATAGCACTCGCGTCTGTTCCCAGCAAGTACAGTGTATTGGACTGAAGAGAAGCTACTGTTCTGGTCAGTTTCCTAAGCAGAGTTGAACTAGATATGCCCCGTGTGTGTAGGAAGCACAGTTCTTTTGTTCTGAGCAAGCTCACTGTTCTGGCCCTATAGGAAACACAGGAGAGTAGAAGAGTGCTGTTTTCTCAAAAGCAGAGTGTGTTTCTTGCAAGGCGAGCTAGCGTTTGTTTCCCAGTCCTAAACGGAGTTGAATCCCATGCAGTTTCTGGTCCTATGAGCAAGAGTTGTTTTCTGCTAAGAAGAGTCACTCTTGCGCTCCCATTGCCATACACAGTGCAAATAGCACTCGCGTCTGTACCCAGCAAGTACAGTGTATTGGACTGAAGAGAAGCTACTGTTCTTGTCTGTTTCCTAAGCAGAGTTGAACTAGATATGCCCCGTGTGTGTAGGAAGCACAGTTCTTTTGTTCTGAGCAAGCTCACTGTTCTGGCCCTATAGGAAACACAGGAGAGTAGAAGAGTGCTGTTTTCTCAAAAGCAGAGTGTGTTTCTTGCAAGGCGAGCTAGCGTTTGTTTCCCAGTCCTAAACGGAGTTGAATCCCATGCAGTTTCTGGTCCTACGAGCAAGAGTTGTTTTCTGCTAAGAAGAGTCACTCTTGCGCTCCCATTGCCATACACAGTGCAAATAGCACTCGCGTCTGTTCCCAGCAAGTACAGTGTATTGGACTGAAGAGAAGCTACTGTTCTTGTCAGTTTCCTAAGCAGAGTTGAACTAGATATGCTCCGTGTGTGTAGGAAGCACAGTTCGTTTGTTCTGAGCAAGCTCACTGTTCTGGCCCTATAGGAAACACAGGAGAGTAGAAGAGTGCTGTTTTCTCAAAAGCAGAGTGTGTTTCTTGCAAGGCGAGCTAGCGTTTGTTTCCCAGTCCTAAACGGAGTTGAATCCCATGCAGATTCTGGTCCTACGAGCAAGAGTTGTTTTCTGCTAAGAAGAGTCACTCTTGCGCTCCCATTGCCATACACAGTACAAATAGCACTCGCGTCTGTTCCCAGCAAGTACAGTGTATTGGACTGAAGAGAAGCTACTGTTCTTGTCAGTTTCCTAAGCAGAGTTGAACTAGATATGCCCCATGTGTGTAGGAAGCACAGTTCTTTTGTTCTGAGCAAGCTCACTGTTCTGGCCCTATAGGAAACACAGGAGAGTAGAAGAGTGCTGTTTTCTCAAAAGCAGAGTGTGTTTCTTGCAAGGCGAGCTAGCGTTTGTTTCCCAGTCCTAAACGGAGTTGAATCCCATGCAGTTTCTGGTCCTACGAGCAAGAGTTGTTTTCTGCTAAGAAGAGTCACTCTTGCGCTCCCATTGCCATACACAGTGCAAATAGCACTCGCGTCTGTTCCCAGCAAGTACAGTGTATTGGACTGAAGAGAAGCTACTGTTCTGGTCAGTTTCCTAAGCAGAGTTGAACTAGATATGCCCCGTGTGTGTAGGAAGCACAGTTCTTTTGTTCTGAGCAAGCTCACTGTTCTGGCCCTATAGGAAACACAGGAGAGTAGAAGAGTGCTGTTTTCTCAAAAGCAGAGTGTGTTTCTTGCAAGGCGAGCTAGCGTTTGTTTCCCAGTCCTAAACGGAGTTGAATCCCATGCAGTTTCTGGTCCTACGAGCAAGAGTTGTTTTCTGCTAAGAAGAGTCACTCTTGCGCTCCCATTGCCATACACAGTGCAAATAGCACTCGCGTCTGTTCCCAGCAAGTACAGTGTATTGAACTGAAGAGAAGCTACTGTTCTGGTCAGTTTCCTAAGCAGAGTTGAACTAGATATGCCCCGTGTGTGTAGGAAGCACAGTTCTTTTGTTCTGAGCAAGCTCACTGTTCTGGCCCTATAGGAAACACAGGAGAGTAGAAGAGTGCTGTTTTCTCAAAAGCAGAGTGTGTTTCTTGCAAGGCGAGCTAGCGTTTGTTTCCCAGTCCTAAACGGAGTTGAATCCCATGCAGTTTCTGGTCCTACGAGCAAGAGTTGTTTTCTGCTAAGAAGAGTCACTCTTGCGCTCCCATTGCCATACACAGTGCAAATAGCACTCGCGTCTGTTCCCAGCAAGTACAGTGTATTGGACTGAAGAGAAGCTACTGTTCTGGTCAGTTTCCTAAGCAGAGTTGAACTAGATATGCCCCGTGTGTGTAGGAAGCACAGTTCTTTTGTTCTGAGCAAGCTCACTGTTCTGGCCCTATAGGAAACACAGGAGAGTAGAAGAGTGCTGTTTTCTCAAAAGCAGAGTGTGTTTCTTGCAAGGCGAGCTAGCGTTTGTTTCCCAGTCCTAAACGGAGTTGAATCCCATGCAGTTTCTGGTCCTACGAGCAAGAGTTGTTTTCTGCTAAGAAGAGTCACTCTTGCGCTCCCATTGCCATACACAGTGCAAATAGCACTCGCGTCTGTTCCCAGCAAGTACAGTGTATTGGACTGAAGAGAAGCTACTGTTCTGGTCAGTTTCCTAAGCAGAGTTGAACTAGATATGCCCCGTGTGTGTAGGAAGCACAGTTCTTTTGTTCTGAGCAAGCTCAATGTTCTGGCCCTATAGGAAACACAGGAGAGTAGAAGAGTGCTGTTTTCTCAAAAGCAGAGTGTGTTTTTTGCAAGGCGAGCTAGCGTTTGTTTCCCAGTCCTAAACGGAGTTGAATCCCATGCAGATTCTGGTCCTACGAGCAAGAGTTGTTTTCTGCTAAGAAGAGTCACTCTTGCGCTCCCATTGCCATACACAGTGCAAATAGCACTCGCGTCTGTTCCCAGCAAGTACAGTGTATTGGACTGAAGAGAAGCTACTGTTCTGGTCAGTTTCCTAAGCAGAGTTGAACTAGATATGCCCCGTGTGTGTAGGAAGCACAGTTCTTTTGTTCTGAGCAAGCTCACTGTTCTGGCCCTATAGGAAACACAGGAGAGTAGAAGAGTGCTGTTTTCTCAAAAGCAGAGTGTGTTTCTTGCAAGGCGAGCTAGCGTTTGTTTCCCAGTCCTAAACGGAGTTGAATCCCATGCAGTTTCTGGTCCTACGAGCAAGAGTTGTTTTCTGCTAAGAAGAGTCACTCTTGCGCTCCCATTGCCATACACAGTGCAAATAGCACTCGCGTCTGTTCCCAGCAAGTACAGTGTATTGGACTGAAGAGAAGCTACTGTTCTGGTCAGTTTCCTAAGCAGAGTTGAACTAGATATGCCCCGTGTGTGTAGGAAGCACAGTTCTTTTGTTCTGAGCAAGCTCACTGTTCTGGCCCTATAGGAAACACAGGAGAGTAGAAGAGTGCTGTTTTCTCAAAAGCAGAGTGTGTTTCTTGCAAGGCGAGCTAGCGTTTGTTTCCCAGTCCTAAATGGAGTTGAATCCCATGCAGTTTCTGGTCCTACGAGCAAGAGTTGTTTTCTGCTAAGAAGAGTCACTATTGCGCTCCCATTGCCATACACAGTGCATATAGCACTCGCGTCTGTTCCAAGCAAGTACAGTGTATTGGACTGAAGAGAAGCTACTGTTCTTGTCAGTTTCCTAAGCAGAGTTGAACTAGATATGCCCCGTGTGTGTAGGAAGCACAGTTCTTTTGTTCTGAGCAAGCTCACTGTTCTGGCCCTATAGGAAACACAGGAGAGTAGAAGAGTGCTGTTTTCTCAAAAGCAGAGTGTGTTTCTTGCAAGGCGAGCTAGCGTTTGTTTCCCAGTCCTAAACGGAGTTGAATCCCATGCAGTTTCTGGTCCTACGAGCAAGAGTTGTTTTCTGCTAAGAAGAGTCACTCTTGCGCTCCCATTGCCATACACAGTGCAAATAGCACTCGCGTCTGTTCCCAGCAAGTACAGTGTATTGGACTGAAGAGAAGCTACTGTTCTGGTCAGTTTCCTAAGCAGAGTTGAACTAGATATGCCCCGTGTGTGTAGGAAGCACAGTTCTTTTGTTCTGAGCAAGCTCACTGTTCTGGCCCTATAGGAAACACAGGAGAGTAGAAGAGTGCTGTTTTCTCAAAAGCAGAGTGTGTTTCTTGCAAGGCGAGCTAGCGTTTGTTTCCCAGTCCTAAACGGAGTTGAATCCCATGCAGTTTCTGGTCCTACGAGCAAGAGTTGTTTTCTGCTAAGAAGAGTCACTCTTGCGCTCCCATTGCCATACACAGTGCAAATAGCACTCGCGTCTGTTCCCAGCAAGTACAGTGTATTGGACTGAAGAGAAGCTACTGTTCTGGACAGTTTCCTAAGCAGAGTTGAACTAGATATGCCCCGTGTGTGTAGGAAGCACAGTTCTTTTGTTCTGAGCAAGCTCACTGTTCTGGCCCTATAGGAAACACAGGAGAGTAGAAGAGTGCTGTTTTCTCAAAAGCAGAGTGTGTTTCTTGCAAGGCGAGCTAGCGTTTGTTTCCCAGTCCTAAACGGAGTTGAATCCCATGCAGTTTCTGGTCCTACGAGCAAGAGTTGTTTTCTGCTAAGAAGAGTCACTCTTGCGCTCCCATTGCCATACACAGTGCAAATAGCACTCGCGTCTGTTCCCAGCAAGTACAGTGTATTGGACTGAAGAGAAGCTACTGTTCTGGTCAGTTTCCTAAGCAGAGTTGAACTAGATATGCCCCGTGTGTGTAGGAAGCACAGTTCTTTTGTTCTGAGCAAGCTCAATGTTCTGGCCCTATAGGAAACACAGGAGAGTAGAAGAGTGCTGTTTTCTCAAAAGCAGAGTGGGTTTCTTGCAAGGCGAGCTAGCGTTTGTTTCCCAGTCCTAAACGGAGTTGAATCCCATGCAGATTCTCGTCCTACGAGCAAGAGTTGTTTTCTGCTAAGAAGAGTCACTCTTGCGCTCCCATTGCCATACACAGTGCAAATAGCACTCGCGTCTGTTCCCAGCAAGTACAGTGTATTGGACTGAAGAGAAGCTACTGTTCTGGTCAGTTTCCTAAGCAGAGTTGAACTAGATATGCCCCGTGTGTGTAGGAAGCACAGTTCTTTTGTTCTGAGCAAGCTCACTGTTCTGGCCCTATAGGAAACACAGGAGAGTAGAAGAGTGCTGTTTTCTCAAAAGCAGAGTGTGTTTCTTGCAAGGCGAGCTAGCGTTTGTTTCCCAGTCCTAAACGGAGTTGAATCCCATGCAGTTTCTGGTCCTACGAGCAAGAGTTGTTTTCTGCTAAGAAGAGTCACTCTTGCGCTCCCATTGCCATACACAGTGCAAATAGCACTCGCGTCTGTTCCTAGCAAGTAGAGTGTATTGGACTGCAGAGAAGCTACTGTTCTGGTCAGTTTCCTAAGCAGAGTTGAACTAGATATGCCCCGTGTGTGTAGGAAGCACAGTTCTTTTGTTCTGAGCAAGCTCAATGTTCTGGCCCTATAGGAAACACAGGAGAGTAGAAGAGTGCTGTTTTCTCAAAAGCAGAGTGGGTTTCTTGCAAGGCGAGCTAGCGTTTGTTTCCCAGTCCTAAACGGAGTTGAATCCCATGCAGATTCTGGTCCTACGAGCAAGAGTTGTTTTCTGCTAAGAAGAGTCACTCTTGCGCTCCCATTGCCATACACAGTGCAAATAGCACTCGCGTCTGTTCCCAGCAAGTACAGTGTATTGGACTGAAGAGAAGCTACTGTTCTGGTCAGTTTCCTAAGCAGAGTTGAACTAGATATGCCCCGTGTGTGTAGGAAGCACAGTTCTTTTGTTCTGAGCAAGCTCACTGTTCTGGCCCTATAGGAAACACAGGAGAGTAGAAGAGTGCTGTTTTCTCAAAAGCAGAGTGTGTTTCTTGCAAGGCGAGCTAGCGTTTGTTTCCCAGTCCTAAACGGAGTTGAATCCCATGCAGTTTCTGGTCCTACGAGCAAGAGTTGTTTTCTGCTAAGAAGAGTCACTCTTGCGCTCCCATTGCCATACACAGTGCAAATAGCACTCGCGTCTGTTCCCAGCAAGTACAGTGTATTGGACTGAAGAGAAGCTACTGTTCTGGTCAGTTTCCTAAGCAGAGTTGAACTAGATATGCCCCGTGTGTGTAGGAAGCACAGTTCTTTTGTTCTGAGCAAGCTCACTGTTCTGGCCCTATAGGAAACACAGGAGAGTAGAAGAGTGCTGTTTTCTCAAAAGCAGAGTGTGTTTCTTGCAAGTCGAGCTAGCGTTTGTTTCCCAGTCCTAAACGGAGTTGAATCCCATGCAGTTTCTGGTCCTACGAGCAAGAGTTGTTTTCTGCTAAGAAGAGTCACTCTTGCGCTCCCATTGCCATACACAGTGCAAATAGCACTCGCGTCTGTTCCCAGCAAGTACAGTGTATTGGACTGAAGAGAAGCTACTGTTCTGGTCAGTTTCCTAAGCAGAGTTGAACTAGATATGCCCCGTGTGTGTAGGAAGCACAGTTCTTTTGTTCTGAGCAAGCTCACTGTTCTGGCCCTATAGGAAACACAGGAGAGTAGAAGAGTGCTGTTTTCTCAAAAGCAGAGTGTGTTTCTTGCAAGGCGAGCTAGCGTTTGTTTCCCAGTCCTAAACGGAGTTGAATCCCATGCAGTTTCTGGTCCTATGAGCAAGAGTTGTTTTCTGCTAAGAAGAGTCACTCTTGCGCTCCCATTGCCATACACAGTGCAAATAGCACTCGCGTCTGTTCCCAGCAAGTACAGTGTATTGGACTGAAGAGAAGCTACTGTTCTGGTCAGTTTCCTAAGCAGAGTTGAACTAGATATGCCCCGTGTGTGTAGGAAGCACAGTTCTTTTGTTCTGAGCAAGCTCACTGTTCTGGCCCTATAGGAAACACAGGAGAGTAGAAGAGTGCTGTTTTCTCAAAAGCAGAGTGTGTTTCTTGCAAGGCGAGCTAGCGTTTGTTTCCCAGTCCTAAACGGAGTTGAATCCCATGCAGTTTCTGGTCCTATGAGCAAGAGTTGTTTTCTGCTAAGAAGAGTCACTATTGCGCTCCCATTGCCATACACAGTGCAAATAGCACTCGCGTCTGTACCCAGCAAGTACAGTGTATTGGACTGAAGAGAAGCTACTGTTCTTGTCTGTTTCCTAAGCAGAGTTGAACTAGATATGCCCCGTGTGTGTAGGAAGCACAGTTCTTTTGTTCTGAGCAAGCTCACTGTTCTGGCCCTATAGGAAACACAGGAGAGTAGAAGAGTGCTGTTTTCTCAAAAGCAGAGTGTGTTTCTTGCAAGGCGAGCTAGCGTTTGTTTCCCAGTCCTAAACGGAGTTGAATCCCATGCAGTTTCTGGTCCTACGAGCAAGAGTTGTTTTCTGCTAAGAAGAGTCACTATTGCGCTCCCATTGCCATACACAGTGCAAATAGCACTCGCGTCTGTTCCTAGCAAGTAGAGTGTATTGGACTGCAGAGAAGCTACTGTTCTGGTCAGTTTCCTAAGCAGAGTTGAACTAGATATGCCCCGTGTGTGTAGGAAGCACAGTTCTTTTGTTCTGAGCAAGCTCAATGTTCTGGCCCTATAGGAAACACAGGAGAGTAGAAGAGTGCTGTTTTCTCAAAAGCAGAGTGGGTTTCTTGCAAGGCGAGCTAGCGTTTGTTTCCCAGTCCTAAACGGAGTTGAATCCCATGCAGATTCTGGTCCTACGAGCAAGAGTTGTTTTCTGCTAAGAAGAGTCACTCTTGCGCTCCCATTGCCATACACAGTGCAAATAGCACTCGCGTCTGTTCCCAGCAAGTACAGTGTATTGGACTGAAGAGAAGCTACTGTTCTGGTCAGTTTCCTAAGCAGAGTTGAACTAGATATGCCCCGTGTGTGTAGGAAGCACAGTTCTTTTGTTCTGAGCAAGCTCACTGTTCTGGCCCTATAGGAAACACAGGAGAGTAGAAGAGTGCTGTTTTCTCAAAAGCAGAGTGTGTTTCTTGCAAGGCGAGCTAGCGTTTGTTTCCCAGTCCTAAACGGAGTTGAATCCCATGCAGTTTCTGGTCCTACGAGCAAGAGTTGTTTTCTGCTAAGAAGAGTCACTATTGCGCTCCCATTGCCATACACAGTGCAAATAGCACTCGCGTCTGTTCCTAGCAAGTAGAGTGTATTGGACTGCAGAGAAGCTACTGTTCTGGTCAGTTTCCTAAGCAGAGTTGAACTAGATATGCCCCGTGTGTGTAGGAAGCACAGTTCTTTTGTTCTGAGCAAGCTCAATGTTCTGGCCCTATAGGAAACACAGGAGAGTAGAAGAGTGCTGTTTTCTCAAAAGCAGAGTGGGTTTCTTGCAAGGCGAGCTAGCGTTTGTTTCCCAGTCCTAAACGGAGTTGAATCCCATGCAGATTCTGGTCCTACGAGCAAGAGTTGTTTTCTGCTAAGAAGAGTCACTCTTGCGCTCCCATTGCCATACACAGTGCAAATAGCACTCGCGTCTGTTCCCAGCAAGTACAGTGTATTGGACTGAAGAGAAGCTACTGTTCTTGTCAGTTTCCTAAGCAGAGTTGAACTAGATATGCCCCGTGTGTGTAGGAAGCACAGTTCTTTTGTTCTGAGCAAGCTCACTGTTCTGGCCCTATAGGAAACACAGGAGAGTAGAAGAGTGCTGTTTTCTCAAAAGCAGAGTGTGTTTCTTGCAAGGCGAGCTAGCGTTTGTTTCCCAGTCCTAAACGGAGTTGAATCCCATGCAGTTTCTGGTCCTACGAGCAAGAGTTGTTTTCTGCTAAGAAGAGTCACTATTGCGCTCCCTTTGCCATACACAGTGCATATAGCACTCGCGTCTGTTCCCAGCAAGTACAGTGTATTGGACTGAAGAGAAGCTACTGTTCTTGTCAGTTTCCTAAGCAGAGTTGAACTAGATATGCCCCGTGTGTGTAGGAAGCACAGTTCTTTTGTTCTGAGCAAGCTCACTGTTCTGGCCCTATAGGAAACACAGGAGAGTAGAAGAGTGCTGTTTTCTCAAAAGCAGAGTGTGTTTCTTGCAAGGCGAGCTAGCGTTTGTTTCCCAGTCCTAAACGGAGTTGAATCCCATGCAGTTTCTGGTCCTACGACCAAGAGTTGTTTTCTGCTAAGAAGAGTCACTCTTGCGCTCCCATTGCCATACACAGTGCAAATAGCACTCGCGTCTGTTCCCAGCAAGTACAGTGTATTGGACTGAAGAGAAGCTACTGTTCTTGTCAGTTTCCTAAGCAGAGTTGAACTAGATATGCCCCGTGTGTGTAGGAAGCACAGTTCGTTTGTTCTGAGCAAGCTCACTGTTCTGGCCCTATAGGAAACACAGGAGAGTAGAAGAGTGCTGTTTTCTCAAAAGCAGAGTGTGTTTCTTGCAAGGTGAGCTAGCGTTTGTTTCCCAGTCCTAAACGGAGTTGAATCCCATGCAGTTTCTGGTCCTACTTGCAAGAGTTGTTTTCTGCTAAGAAGAGTCACTCTTGCGCTCCCATTGCCATACACAGTGCAAATAACACTCGCGTCTGTTCCCAGCAAGTACAGTGTATTGGACTGAAGAGAAGCTACTGTTCTGGTCAGTTTCCTAAGCAGAGTTGAACTAGATATGCCCCGTGTATGTAGGAAGCACAGTTCTTTTGTTCTGAGCAAGCTCACTGATCTGGCCCTATAGGAAACACAGGAGAGTAGAAGAGTGCTGTTTTCTCAAAAGCAGAGTGTGTTTCTTGCAAGGCGAGCTAGCGTTTGTTTCCCAGTCCTAAACGGAGTTGAATCCCATGCAGTTTCTGGTCCTACGAGCAAGAGTTGTTTTCTGCTAAGAAGAGTCACTCTTGCGCTCCCATTGCCATACACAGTGCAAATAGCAGTCGCGTCTGTTCCCAGCAAGTACAGTGTATTGGACTGAAGAGAAGCTACTGTTCTTGTCAGTTTCCTAAGCAGAGTTGAACTAGATATGCCCCGTGTGTGTAGGAAGCACAGTTCTTTTGTTCTGAGCAAGCTCACTGTTCTGGCCCTATAGGAAACACAGGAGAGTAGAAGAGTGCTGTTTTCTCAAAAGCAGAGTGTGTTTCTTGCAAGGCGAGCTAGCGTTTGTTTCCCAGTCCTAAACGGAGTTGAATCCCATGCAGTTTCTGGTCCTACGAGCAAGAGTTGTTTTCTGCTAAGAAGAGTCACTCTTGTGCTCCCATTGCCATACACAGTGCAAATAGCACTCGCGTCTGTTCCCAGCAAGTACAGTGTATTGGACTGAAGAGAAGCTACTGTTCTTGTCAGTTTCCTAAGCAGAGTTGAACGAGATATGCCCCGTGTGTGTAGGAAGCACAGTTCTTTTGTTCTGAGCAAGCTCACTGTTCTGGCCCTATAGGAAACACAGGAGAGTAGAAGAGTGCTGTTTTCTCAAAAGCAGAGTGTGTTTCTTGCAAGGCGAGCTAGCGTTTGTTTCCCAGTCCTAAACGGAGTTGAATCCCATGCAGTTTCTGGTCCTACGAGCAAGAGTTGTTTTCTGCTAAGAAGAGTCACTCTTGCGCTCCCATTGCCATACACAGTGCAAATAGCACTCGCGTCTGTTCCCAGCAAGTACAGTGTATTGGACTGAAGAGAAGCTACTGTTCTTGTCTGTTTCCTAAGCAGAGTTAAACTAGATATGCCCCGTGTGTGTAGGAAGCACAGTTCTTTGGTTCTGAGCAAGCTCACTGTTCTGGCCCTATAGGAAACACAGGAGAGTAGAAGAGTGCTGTTTTCTCAAAAGCAGAGTGTGTTTCTTGCAAGGCGAGCTAGCGTTTGTTTCCCAGTCCTAAACGGAGTTGAATCCCATGCAGTTTCTGGTCCTACGAGCAAGAGTTGTTTTCTGCTAAGAAGAGTCACTCTTGCGCTCCCATTGCCATACACAGTGCAAATAGCACTCGCGTCTGTTCCCAGCAAGTACAGTGTATTGGACTGAAGAGAAGCTACTGTTCTGGTCAGTTTCCTAAGCAGAGTTGAACTAGATATGCCCCGTGTGTGTAGGAAGCACAGTTCTTTTGTTCTGAGCAAGCTCACTGTTCTGGCCCTATAGGAAACACAGGAGAGTAGAAGAGTGCTGTTTTCTCAAAAGCAGAGTGTGTTTCTTGCAAGGCCAGCTAGCGTTTGTTTCCCAGTCCTAAACGGAGTTGAATCCCATGCAGTTTCTGGTCCTACGAGCAAGAGTTGTTTTCTGCTAAGAAGAGTCACTCTTGCGCTCCCATTGCCATACACAGTGCAAATAGCACTCGCGTCTGTTCCCAGCAAGTACAGTGTATTGGACTGAAGAGAAGCTACTGTTCTGGTCAGTTTCCTAAGCAGAGTTGAACTAGATATGCCCCGTGTGTGTAGGAAGCACAGTTCTTTTGTTCTGAGCAAGCTCAATGTTCTGGCCCTATAGGAAACACAGGAGAGTAGAAGAGTGCTGTTTTCTCAAAAGCAGAGTGTGTTTCTTGCAAGGCGAGCTAGCGTTTGTTTCCCAGTCCTAAACGGAGTTGAATCCCATGCAGTTTCTGGTCCTACGAGCAAGAGTTGTTTTCTGCTAAGAAGAGTCACTCTTGTGCTCCCATTGCCATACACAGTGCAAATAGCACTCGCGTCTGTTCCCAGCAAGTACAGTGTATTGGACTGAAGAGAAGCTACTGTTCTTGTCAGTTTCCTAAGCAGAGTTGAACTAGATATGCCCCGTGTGTGTAGGAAGCACAGTTCTTTTGTTCTGAGCAAGCTCACTGTTCTGGCCCTATAGGAAACACAGGAGAGTAGAAGAGTGCTGTTTTCTCAAAAGCAGAGTGTGTTTCTTGCAAGGCGAGCTAGCGTTTGTTTCCCAGTCCTAAAGGGAGTTGAATCCCATGCAGTTTCTGGTCCTACGAGCAAGAGTTGTTTTCTGCTAAGAAGAGTCACTCTTGCGCTCCCATTGCCATACACAGTGCAAATAGCACTCGCGTCTGTTCCCAGCAAGTACAGTGTATTGAACTGAAGAGAAGCTACTGTTCTGGTCAGTTTCCTAAGCAGAGTTGAACTAGATATGCCCCGTGTGTGTAGGAAGCACAGTTCTTTTGTTCTGAGCAAGCTCAATGTTCTGGCCCTATAGGAAACACAGGAGAGTAGAAGAGTGCTGTTTTCTCAAAAGCAGAGTGTGTTTCTTGCAAGGCGAGCTAGCGTTTGTTTCCCAGTCCTAAACGGAGTTGAATCCCATGCAGTTTCTGGTCCTACGAGCAAGAGTTGTTTTCTGCTAAGAAGAGTCACTCTTGCGCTCCCATTGCCATACACAGTGCAAATAGCACTCGCGTCTGTTCCCAGCAAGTACAGTGTATTGGACTGAAGAGAAGCTACTGTTCTTGTCAGTTTCCTAAGCAGAGTTGAACTAGATATGCCCCGTGTGTGTAGGAAGCACAGTTCTTTTGTTCTGAGCAAGCTCACTGTTCTGGCCCTATAGGAAACACAGGAGAGTAGAAGAGTGCTGTTTTCTCAAAAGCAGAGTGTGTTTCTTGCAAGGCGAGCTAGCGTTTGTTTCCCAGTCCTAAACGGAGTTGAATCCCATGCAGTTTCTGGTCCTATGAGCAAGAGTTGTTTTCTGCTAAGAAGAGTCACTATTGCGCTCCCATTGCCATACACAGTGCAAATAGCACTCGCGTCTGTACCCAGCAAGTACAGTGTATTGGACTGAAGAGAAGCTACTGTTCTTGTCTGTTTCCTAAGCAGAGTTGAACTAGATATGCCCCGTGTGTGTAGGAAGCACAGTTCTTTTGTTCTGAGCAAGCTCACTGTTCTGGCCCTATAGGAAACACAGGAGAGTAGAAGAGTGCTGTTTTCTCAAAAGCAGAGTGTGTTTCTTGCAAGGCGAGCTAGCGTTTGTTTCCCAGTCCTAAACGGAGTTGAATCCCATGCAGTTTCTGGTCCTACGAGCAAGAGTTGTTTTCTGCTAAGAAGAGTCACTCTTGCGCTCCCATTGCCATACACAGTGCAAATAGCACTCGCGTCTGTTCCCAGCAAGTACAGTGTATTGGACTGAAGAGAAGCTACTGTTCTGGTCAGTTTCCTAAGCAGAGTTGAACTAGATATGCCCCGTGTGTGTAGGAAGCACAGTTCTTTTGTTCTGAGCAAGCTCACTGTTCTGGCCCTATAGGAAACACAGGAGAGTAGAAGAGTGCTGTTTTCTCAAAAGCAGAGTGTGTTTCTTGCAAGGCGAGCTAGCGTTTGTTTCCCAGTCCTAAACGGAGTTGAATCCCATGCAGTTTCTGGTCCTATGAGCAAGAGTTGTTTTCTGCTAAGAAGAGTCACTCTTGCGCTCCCATTGCCATACACAGTGCAAATAGCACTCGCGTCTGTACCCAGCAAGTACAGTGTATTGGACTGAAGAGAAGCTACTGTTCTTGTCTGTTTCCTAAGCAGAGTTGAACTAGATATGCCCCGTGTGTGTAGGAAGCACAGTTCTTTTGTTCTGAGCAAGCTCACTGTTCTGGCCCTATAGGAAACACAGGAGAGTAGAAGAGTGCTGTTTTCTCAAAAGCAGAGTGTGTTTCTTGCAAGGCGAGCTAGCGTTTGTTTCCCAGTCCTAAACGGAGTTGAATCCCATGCAGTTTCTGGTCCTACGAGCAAGAGTTGTTTTCTGCTAAGAAGAGTCACTCTTGCGCTCCCATTGCCATACACAGTGCAAATAGCACTCGCATCTGTTCCCAGCAAGTACAGTGTATTGGACTGAAGAGAAGCTACTGTTCTTGTCAGTTTCCTAAGCAGAGTTGAACTAGATATGCCCCGTGTGTGTAGGAAGCACAGTTCGTTTGTTCTGAGCAAGCTCACTGTTCTGGCCCTATAGGAAACACAGGAGAGTAGAAGAGTGCTGTTTTCTCAAAAGCAGAGTGTGTTTCTTGCAAGGCGAGCTAGCGTTTGTTTCCCAGTCCTAAACGGAGTTGAATCCCATGCAGTTTCTGGTCCTACGAGCAAGAGTTGTTTTCTGCTAAGAAGAGTCACTATTGCGCTCCCATTGCCATACACAGTGCAAATAGCACTCGCGTCTGTTCCCAGCAAGTACAGTGTATTGGACTGAAGAGAAGCTACTGTTCTTGTCAGTTTCCTAAGCAGAGTTGAACTAGATATGCTCCGTGTGTGTAGGAAGCACAGTTCGTTTGTTCTGAGCAAGCTCACTGTTCTGGCCCTATAGGAAACACAGGAGAGTAGAAGAGTGCTGTTTTCTCAAAAGCAGAGTGTGTTTCTTGCAAGGCGAGCTAGCGTTTGTTTCCCAGTCCTAAACGGAGTTGAATCCCATGCAGATTCTGGTCCTACGAGCAAGAGTTGTTTTCTGCTAAGAAGAGTCACTCTTGCGCTCCCATTGCCATACACAGTGCAAATAGCACTCGCGTCTGTTCCCAGCAAGTACAGTGTATTGGACTGAAGAGAAGCTACTGTTCTTGTCAGTTTCCTAAGCAGAGTTGAACTAGATATGCCCCATGTGTGTAGGAAGCACAGTTCTTTTGTTCTGAGCAAGCTCACTGTTCTGGCCCTATAGGAAACACAGGAGAGTAGAAGAGTGCTGTTTTCTCAAAAGCAGAGTGTGTTTCTTGCAAGGCGAGCTAGCGTTTGTTTCCCAGTCCTAAACGGAGTTGAATCCCATGCAGTTTCTGGTCCTACGAGCAAGAGTTGTTTTCTGCTAAGAAGAGTCACTCTTGCGCTCCCATTGCCATACACAGTGCAAATAGCACTCGCGTCTGTTCCCAGCAAGTACAGTGTATTGGACTGAAGAGAAGCTACTGTTCTGGTCAGTTTCCTAAGCAGAGTTGAACTAGATATGCCCCGTGTGTGTAGGAAGCACAGTTCTTTTGTTCTGAGCAAGCTCACTGTTCTGGCCCTATAGAAAACACAGGAGAGTAGAAGAGTGCTGTTTTCTCAAAAGCAGAGTGTGTTTCTTGCAAGGCGAGCTAGCGTTTGTTTCCCAGTCCTAAACGGAGTTGAATCCCATGCAGTTTAGGGTCCTACGAGCAAGAGTTGTTTTCTGCTAAGAAGAGTCACTCTTGCGCTCCCATTGCCATACACAGTGCAAATAGCACTCGCGTCTGTTCCCAGCAAGTACAGTGTATTGGACTGAAGAGAAGCTACTGTTCTGGTCAGTTTCCTAAGCAGAGTTGAACTAGATATGCCCCGTGTGTGTAGGAAGCACAGTTCTTTTGTTCTGAGCAAGCTCACTGTTCTGGCCCTATAGGAAACACAGGAGAGTAGAAGAGTGCTGTTTTCTCAAAAGCAGAGTGTGTTTCTTGCAAGGCGAGCTAGCGTTTGTTTCCCAGTCCTAAACGGAGTTGAATCCCATGCAGTTTCTGGTCCTACGAGCAAGAGTTGTTTTCTGCTAAGAAGAGTCACTCTTGCGCTCCCATTGCCATACACAGTGCAAATAGCACTCGCGTCTGTTCCCAGCAAGTACAGTGTATTGGACTGAAGAGAAGCTACTGTTCTGGTCAGTTTCCTAAGCAGAGTTGAACTAGATATGCCCCGTGTGTGTAGGAAGCACAGTTCTTTTGTTCTGAGCAAGCTCACTGTTCTGGCCCTATAGGAAACACAGGAGAGTAGAAGAGTGCTGTTTTCTCAAAAGCAGAGTGTGTTTCTTGCAAGGCGAGCTAGCGTTTGTTTCCCAGTCCTAAACGGAGTTGAATCCCATGCAGTTTCTGGTCCTACGAGCAAGAGTTGTTTTCTGCTAAGAAGAGTCACTCTTGCGCTCCCATTGCCATACACAGTGCAAATAGCACTCGCGTCTGTTCCCAGCAAGTACAGTGTATTGGACTGAAGAGAAGCTACTGTTCTGGTCAGTTTCCTAAGCAGAGTTGAACTAGATATGCCCCGTGTGTGTAGGAAGCACAGTTCTTTTGTTCTGAGCAAGCTCAATGTTCTGGCCCTATAGGAAACACAGGAGAGTAGAAGAGTGCTGTTTTCTCAAAAGCAGAGTGGGTTTCTTGCAAGGCGAGCTAGCGTTTGTTTCCCAGTCCTAAACGGAGTTGAATCCCATGCAGATTCTGGTCCTACGAGCAAGAGTTGTTTTCTGCTAAGAAGAGTCACTCTTGCGCTCCCATTGCCATACACAGTGCAAATAGCACTCGCGTCTGTTCCCAGCAAGTACAGTGTATTGGACTGAAGAGAAGCTACTGTTCTGGTCAGTTTCCTAAGCAGAGTTGAACTAGATATGCCCCGTGTGTGTAGGAAGCACAGTTCTTTTGTTCTGAGCAAGCTCACTGTTCTGGCCCTATAGGAAACACAGGAGAGTAGAAGAGTGCTGTTTTCTCAAAAGCAGAGTGTGTTTCTTGCAAGGCGAGCTAGCATTTGTTTCCCAGTCCTAAACGGAGTTGAATCCCATGCAGTTTCTGGTCCTACGAGCAAGAGTTGTTTTCTGCTAAGAAGAGTCACTCTTGCGCTCCCATTGCCATACACAGTGCAAATAGCACTCGCGTCTGTTCCCAGCAAGTACAGTGTATTGGACTGAAGAGAAGCTACTGTTCTGGTCAGTTTCCTAAGCAGAGTTGAACTAGATATGCCCCGTGTGTGTAGGAAGCACAGTTCTTTTGTTCTGAGCAAGCTCACTGTTCTGGCCCTATAGGAAACACAGGAGAGTAGAAGAGTGCTGTTTTCTCAAAAGCAGAGTGTGTTTCTTGCAAGGCGAGCTAGCGTTTGTTTCCCAGTCCTAAACGGAGTTGAATCCCATGCAGTTTCTGGTCCTACGAGCAAGAGTTGTTTTCTGCTAAGAAGAGTCACTCTTGCGCTCCCATTGCCATACACAGTGCAAATAGCACTCGCGTCTGTTCCCAGCAAGTACAGTGTATTGGACTGAAGAGAAGCTACTGTTCTTGTCAGTTTCCTAAGCAGAGTTGAACTAGATATGCCCCGTGTGTGTAGGAAGCACAGTTCTTTTGTTCTGAGCAAGCTCACTGTTCTGGCCCTATAGGAAACACAGGAGAGTAGAAGAGTGCTGTTTTCTCAAAAGCAGAGTGTGTTTCTTGCAAGGCGAGCTAGCGTTTGTTTCCCAGTCCTAAACGGAGTTGAATCCCATGCAGTTTCTGGTCCTACGAGCAAGAGTTGTTTTCTGCTAAGAAGAGTCACTCTTGCGCTCCCATTGCCATACACAGTGCAAATAGCACTCGCGTCTGTTCCCAGCAAGTACAGTGTATTGGACTGAAGAGAAGCTACTGTTCTGGTCAGTTTCCTAAGCAGAGTTGAACTAGATATGCCCCGTGTGTGTAGGAAGCACAGTTCTTTTGTTCTGAGCAAGCTCACTGTTCTGGCCCTATAGGAAACACAGGAGAGTAGAAGAGTGCTGTTTTCTCAAAAGCAGAGTGTGTTTCTTGCAAGGCGAGCTAGCGTTTGTTTCCCAGTCCTAAACGGAGTTGAATCCCATGCAGTTTCTGGTCCTACGAGCAAGAGTTGTTTTCTGCTAAGAAGAGTCACTCTTGCGCTCCCATTGCCATACACAGTGCAAATAGCACTCGCGTCTGTTCCCAGCAAGTACAGTGTATTGGACTGAAGAGAAGCTACTGTTCTGGTCAGTTTCCTAAGCAGAGTTGAACTAGATATGCCCCGTGTGTGTAGGAAGCACAGTTCTTTTGTTCTGAGCAAGCTCACTGTTCTGGCCCTATAGGAAACACAGGAGAGTAGAAGAGTGCTGTTTTCTCAAAAGCAGAGTGTGTTTCTTGCAAGGCGAGCTAGCGTTTGTTTCCCAGTCCTAAACGGAGTTGAATCCCATGCAGTTTCTGGTCCTACGAGCAAGAGTTGTTTTCTGCTAAGAAGAGTCACTCTTGCGCTCCCATTGCCATACACAGTGCAAATAGCACTCGCGTCTGTTCCCAGCAAGTACAGTGTATTGGACTGAAGAGAAGCTACTGTTCTTGTCTGTTTCCTAAGCAGAGTTAAACTAGATATGCCCCGTGTGTGTAGGAAGCACAGTTCTTTTTTTCTGAGCAAGCTCACTGTTCTGGCCCTATAGGAAACACAGGAGAGTAGAAGAGTGCTGTTTTCTCAAAAGCAGAGTGTGTTTCTTGCAAGGCGAGCTAGCGTTTGTTTCCCAGTCCTAAACGGAGTTGAATCCCATGCAGTTTCTGGTCCTACGAGCAAGAGTTGTTTTCTGCCTAGAAGAGTCACTCTTGCGCTCCCATTGCCATACACAGTGCAAATAGCACTCGCGTCTGTTCCCAGCAAGTACAGTGTATTGGACTGAAGAGAAGCTACTGTTCTGGTCAGTTTCCTAAGCAGAGTTGAACTAGATATGCCCCGTGTGTGTAGGAAGCACAGTTCTTTTGTTCTGAGCAAGCTCACTGTTCTGGCCCTATAGGAAACACAGGAGAGTAGAAGAGTGCTGTTTTCTCAAAAGCAGAGTGTGTTTCTTGCAAGGCGAGCTAGCGTTTGTTTCCCAGTCCTAAACGGAGTTGAATCCCATGCAGTTTCTGGTCCTACGAGCAAGAGTTGTTTTCTGCTAAGAAGAGTCACTCTTGCGCTCCCATTGCCATACACAGTGCAAATAGCACTCGCGTCTGTTCCCAGCAAGTACAGTGTATTGGACTGAAGAGAAGCTACTGTTCTGGTCAGTTTCCTAAGCAGAGTTGAACTAGATATGCCCCGTGTGTGTAGGAAGCACAGTTCTTTTGTTCTGAGCAAGCTCACTGTTCTGGCCCTATAGGAAACACAGGAGAGTAGAAGAGTGCTGTTTTCTCAAAAGCAGAGTGTGTTTCTTGCAAGGCGAGCTAGCGTTTGTTTCCCAGTCCTAAATGGAGTTGAATCCCATGCAGTTTCTGGTCCTACGAGCAAGAGTTGTTTTCTGCTAAGAAGAGTCACTCTTGCGCTCCCATTGCCATACACAGTGCAAATAGCACTCGCGTCTGTTCCCAGCAAGTACAGTGTATTGGACTGAAGAGAAGCTACTGTTCTGGTCAGTTTCCTAAGCAGAGTTGAACTAGATATGCCCCGTGTATGTAGGAAGCACAGTTCTTTTGTTCTGAGCAAGCTCACTGTTCTGGCCCTATAGGAAACACAGGAGAGTAGAAGAGTGCTGTTTTCTCAAAAGCAGAGTGTGTTTCTTGCAAGGCGAGCTAGCGTTTGTTTCCCAGTCCTAAACGGAGTTGAATCCCATGCAGTTTCTGGTCCTACGAGCAAGAGTTGTTTTCTGCTAAGAAGAGTCACTATTGCGCTCCCATTGCCATACACAGTGCAAATAGCACTCGCGTCTGTTCCTAGCAAGTGGAGTGTATAGGACTGCAGAGAAGCTACTGTTCTGGTCAGTTTCCTAAGCAGAGTTGAACTAGATATGCCCCGTGTGTGTAGGAAGCACAGTTCTTTTGTTCTGAGCAAGCTCAATGTTCTGGCCCTATAGGAAACACAGGAGAGTAGAAGAGTGCTGTTTTCTCAAAAGCAGAGTGGGTTTCTTGCAAGGCGAGCTAGCGTTTGTTTCCCAGTCCTAAACGGAGTTGAATCCCATGCAGTTTCTGGTCCTACGAGCAAGAGTTGTTTTCTGCTAAGAAGAGTCACTCTTGCGCTCCCATTGCCATACACAGTGCAAATAGCACTCGCGTCTGTTCCCAGCAAGTACAGTGTATTGGACTGAAGAGAAGCTACTGTTCTTGTCAGTTTCCTAAGCAGAGTTGAACTAGATATGCCTCGTGTGTGTAGGAAGCACAGTTCTTTTGTTCTGAGCAAGCTCACTGTTCTGGCCCTATAGGAAACACAGGAGAGTAGAAGAGTGCTGTTTTCTCAAAAGCAGAGTGTGTTTCTTGCAAGGCGAGCTAGCGTTTGTTTCCCAGTCCTAAACGGAGTTGAATCCCATGCAGTTTCTGGTCCTACGAGCAAGAGTTGTTTTCTGCTAAGAAGAGTCACTCTTGCGCTCCCATTGCCATACACAGTGCAAATAGCACTCGCGTCTGTTCCCAGCAAGTACAGTGTATTGGACTGAAGAGAAGCTACTGTTCTGGTCAGTTTCCTAAGCAGAGTTGAACTAGATATGCCCCGTGTGTGTAGGAAGCACAGTTCTTTTGTTCTGAGCAAGCTCACTGTTCTGGCCCTATAGGAAACACAGGAGAGTAGAAGAGTGCTGTTTTCTCAAAAGCAGAGTGTGTTTCTTGCAAGGCGAGCTAGCGTTTGTTTCCCAGTCCTAAACGGAGTTGAATCCCATGCAGTTTCTGGTCCTACGAGCAAGAGTTGTTTTCTGCTAAGAAGAGTCACTCTTGCGCTCCCATTGCCATACACAGTGCAAATAGCACTCGCGTCTGTTCCCAGCAAGTACAGTGTATTGGACTGAAGAGAAGCTACTGTTCTGGTCAGTTTCCTAAGCAGAGTTGAACTAGATATGCCCCGTGTGTGTAGGAAGCACAGTTCTTTTGTTCTGAGCAAGCTCACTGTTCTGGCCCTATAGGAAACACAGGAGAGTAGAAGAGTGCTGTTTTCTCAAAAGCAGAGTGTGTTTCTTGCAAGGCGAGCTAGCGTTTGTTTCCCAGTCCTAAACGGAGTTGAATCCCATGCAGTTTCTGGTCCTACGAGCAAGAGTTGTTTTCTGCTAAGAAGAGTCACTCTTG
The DNA here is from genome assembly GCF_949786415.1 of Peromyscus eremicus. Lineage (NCBI taxonomy): Eukaryota > Metazoa > Chordata > Mammalia > Rodentia > Cricetidae > Peromyscus > Peromyscus eremicus. The sequence goes on from NW_026735312.1 coordinate 139,412, forward strand.
CGCTCCCATTGCCATACACAGTGCAAATAGCACTCGCGTCTGTTCCTAGCAAGTAGAGTGTATTGGACTGCAGAGAAGCTACTGTTCTGGTCAGTTTCCTAAGCAGAGTTGAACTAGATATGCCCCGTGTGTGTAGGAAGCACAGTTCTTTTGTTCTGAGCAAGCTCAATGTTCTGGCCCTATAGGAAACACAGGAGAGTAGAAGAGTGCTGTTTTCTCAAAAGCAGAGTGTGTTTCTTGCAAGGCGAGCTAGCGTTTGTTTCCCAGTCGTAAACGGAGTTGAATCCCATGCAGATTCTGGTCCTACGAGCAAGAGTTGTTTTCTGCTAAGAAGAGTCACTCTTGCGCTCCCATTGCCATACACAGTGCAAATAGCACTCGCGTCTGTTCCCAGCAAGTACAGTGTATTGGACTGAAGAGAAGCTACTGTTCTTGTCAGTTTCCTAAGCAGAGTTGAACTAGATATGCCCCGTGTGTGTAGGAAGCACAGTTCTTTTGTTCTGAGCAAGCTCACTGTTCTGGCCCTATAGGAAACACAGGAGAGTAGAAGAGTGCTGTTTTCTCAAAAGCAGAGTGTGTTTCTTGCAAGGCGAGCTAGCGTTTGTTTCCCAGTCCTAAACGGAGTTGAATCCCATGCAGTTTCTGGTCCTACGAGCAAGAGTTGTTTTCTGCTAAGAAGAGTCACTCTTGCGCTCCCATTGCCATACACAGTGCAAATAGCACTCGCGTCTGTTCCCAGCAAGTACAGTGTATTGGACTGAAGAGAAGCTACTGTTCTGGTCAGTTTCCTAAGCAGAGTTGAACTAGATATGCCCCGTGTGTGTAGGAAGCACAGTTCTTTTGTTCTGAGCAAGCTCACTGTTCTGGCCCTATAGGAAACACAGGAGAGTAGAAGAGTGCTGTTTTCTCAAAAGCAGAGTGTGTTTCTTGCAAGGCGAGCTAGCGTTTGTTTCCCAGTCCTAAACGGAGTTGAATCCCATGCAGTTTCTGGTCCTACGAGCAAGAGTTGTTTTCTGCTAAGAAGAGTCACTCTTGCGCTCCCATTGCCATACACAGTGCAAATAGCACTCGCGTCTGTTCCCAGCAAGTACAGTGTATTGGACTGAAGAGAAGCTACTGTTCTTGTCAGTTTCCTAAGCAGAGTTGAACTAGATATGCCTCGTGTGTGTAGGAAGCACAGTTCTTTTGTTCTGAGCAAGCTCACTGTTCTGGCCCTATAGGAAACACAGGAGAGTAGAAGAGTGCTGTTTTCTCAAAAGCAGAGTGTGTTTCTTGCAAGGCGAGCTAGCGTTTGTTTCCCAGTCCTAAACGGAGTTGAATCCCATGCAGTTTCTGGTCCTACGAGCAAGAGTTGTTTTCTGCTAAGAAGAGTCACTCTTGCGCTCCCATTGCCATACACAGTGCAAATAGCACTCGCGTCTGTTCCCAGCAAGTACAGTGTATTGGACTGAAGAGAAGCTACAGTTCTGGTCAGTTTCCTAAGCAGAGTTGAACTAGATATGCCCCGTGTGTGTAGGAAGCACAGTTCTTTTGTTCTGAGCAAGCTCACTGTTCTGGCCCTATAGGAAACACAGGAGAGTAGAAGAGTGCTGTTTTCTCAAAAGCAGAGTGTGTTTCTTGCAAGGCGAGCTAGCGTTTGTTTCCCAGTCCTAAACGGAGTTGAATCCCATGCAGTTTCTGGTCCTACGAGCAAGAGTTGTTTTCTGCTAAGAAGAGTCACTCTTGCGCTCCCATTGCCATACACAGTGCAAAGAGCACTCGCGTCTGTTCCCAGCAAGTACAGTGTATTGGACTGAAGAGAAGCTACTGTTCTGGTCAGTTTCCTAAGCAGAGTTGAACTAGATATGCCCCGTGTGTGTAGGAAGCACAGTTCTTTTGTTCTGAGCAAGCTCACTGTTCTGGCCCTATAGGAAACACAGGAGAGTAGAAGAGTGCTGTTTTCTCAAAAGCAGAGTGTGTTTCTTGCAAGGCGAGCTAGCGTTTGTTTCCCAGTCCTAAATGGAGTTGAATCCCATGCAGTTTCTGGTCCTACGAGCAAGAGTTGTTTTCTGCTAAGAAGAGTCACTCTTGCGCTCCCATTGCCATACACAGTGCAAATAGCACTCGCGTCTGTTCCTAGCAAGTAGAGTGTATTGGACTGCAGAGAAGCTACTGTTCTGGTCAGTTTCCTAAGCAGAGTTGAACTAGATATGCCCCGTGTGTGTAGGAAGCACAGTTCTTTTGTTCTGAGCAAGCTCAATGTTCTGGC